>NC_080177.1:10262223-10499786 GCF_950295315.1 Erinaceus europaeus
AAACATCCCCCTGCAGGTCAGGAGCCAGGGACTAGAACCTAGGTCCTTGTGTGGGTACTTGCACTTAGTACTGTGTGTGATTAACCAGGTGTACCACCAGCCGGCCCCTGAAGTATTTTCTATTTACATCAGATCACTCTGTCCTTCTCATTATTGTTTATATTTTGTTTGTTTTGTTTTTCCCTAGAGATGAGTAGAGGAGATAGGAAGCTGAGACTCAGATGTCCCACCTCTAGTGACATTTTCATAGGAGGTATTTCCCCCATGCCACCCCCTGCTTCCCACCAGAGAGCCCTGCCTCCTCCCTGAGGAGCTCAGTCCTGGGGTGCGGGATCACAACCCCACACCCACATGGAGACATGGTGCCTGTAGTGTTCCAGGGTGGGAGGAGAGGGACATGGATGATTGATCCATGTTCCCTCATGTCCCATGTGCTGCCACTGTTTTCCTGAACCCCTGCTGTCTCTTCAATGATTAACGTGGCCCTTTAACTCCTCTCTCATCACCCAACTCTCTCCACTTTGAAGCCAGTTGTGAAAGAGATAAAGTCCTGAGAATTATTTCCCTGCCTGTAAATTTTCCTAGAACATCATTGGGGGTAGATCTGTTTGAAAGGTACAGGCCATTCCTCCCTCCCACCCATGGACAGGGCTTCACCATTCGTCACCAGCTGCTGTCAACTCTGACCCTGTTAGTCATGCACCTGCTGGACCTTTCAAAACAGCCCACTGCCCTGAGAACAGGGCCTGGGTATACTTCTTGCCTAGGACATCCCAGGAATCCCCACTGCCCTTCTGTTCTAGTGGGAGTAAGGGTGGAGACCGTTCTCCACATGGGCTAAGATCCACCACACATAACCCAACAAAGAATTGGGGAGGACAAATGATTTTCATGAAATTTAGACTTTACTCAGGAGAACTGAAAATATCCACATGTTGTAGTACGTGTGTGTGTGTGTGTGTGTGTGTGTGTGTGTGTGTGTGAGAGAGAGAGAGAGAGAGAGAGAGAGAGAGAGAGAGAGAATGAGTGATAGGGCCTTTTTATTCACAAGTTGACAGGCCCACTTCAGCAGAGAGTGGGAGAGCTCCCATGCCCATAACACAAGTCCATACAAACTTTCAAGCCCCACCTTCACTTCCTTTCTAAGTCACACCTACACCAGTTAATGCTCCCATCTCCCACATCAATACCTATTTCCTCCACTCCCCATCAGCATGGTAAACAAGTGTCTGGAGAACATGTGTTCTGGCTTGGTGCAGCAGTGTCTGAGTTCCCCCAGGCACTTCCTGTTTGTAGCCTGACCTCAACAGTTCCAGATGTGCAGCTTGGCGATAGGAGAATCCGGCATGAAGCCCAGCCAGTCTATCTTGGCGTTATTCTCGATCGCACTCTGTCATTTCACCAACATCTCATAAAAACTGCAGCAAAGGTGGGCGCAAAGAATCACATCATTGCAAGACTGGCCAGCTCCTCATGGGGCGCGAGCGCTTCCACACTACGATCATCATCTCTGGCATTATGCTATTCCACTGCAGAATACTGTGCCCCAGTATGGTTCCGTAGCCCCCATGTCCACTTGGTCGATTCCAAATTATATTCCTCCATGAGGATCATTTCTGGAACCATCTGTTCCACCCCGGTTCCATGGCTGCCAGTTCTTAGCAACATCGCCCCGCCAGATATTCGTCGGGATGCGGCATCATCTAAGTTCATTTCCCACGTCTACGCTCGACCGGACCTGCCAATATACGCGGATATCTTCGCCCACCCTGTCCAACGCTTGACGTCTCGTCACCCAATCTGGTCCCCTACGCCTACACTGAACTTCTCTGTTCCAGACTCTTGGAAACAGAGCTGGCAGTCAGCTGAGGTAAAGAACAAACACCTCATCACAGACCCCTGCAAGCGTCAACCCGGCTTTGACCTAGCACGTTATGATCGGGCCCTCCTCAATCGCTATCGAACAGGCCATGGCCGGTGCGCCGCTATGTTCCATCGCTGGGGAGCCAGAGACGACCCGAACTGCTCCTGTGGCTCCAGACAGACTATGACCCACATAGTCAATGACTGCCACCTCTCCAGATTCAAAGGAGGTCTCGAAACTTTACATCAGGCTCAACCTGATGCTGTTGACTGGCTACGGAAGAAGGGCAAACGTTAGAAGAAGAACAGTTCCAGATGTAGCTCCTTTATGGCTTTGTCATCAGCAAGGAATTAGAGCAAGGATTTACTCTGAGAGCGTGTCAGGGTTAAACAATATATGTATATTTTTTACTTATGTTTAGATACCAGAGAAAGGCCACACAATTCACACAACACATAGTCAACCCAATACCTCTCCTTACTTAATAGCTGTTCACAGGTAAGGCTCATGACATGGTCACCACCGCTGTGTTGCAGGGAAGGAGGCCCTTTGTCTGCTCTGCTGGCTCGACCAGATGAGTGAGGCCCCTGGAGCTGGGGGAAGCGGTTCCTTAGCCTAGCCGCGTGCGCTTTAAATTTTCAGCAGCACCAGCAGCATCCCGGTCAGTAATGGTGGAAGGTGCTTTGTCCAGCTGCTTTCTGAGCCTTTACTTACACTTAGCTTGTCTCTGGTTTTAAGGTTACATTTCCTTTGGCCAGTCAGGTTCAGGTTGGCATCTTATCCTATGCACATATGTTTCTTTCTTTATCACACTATGCAGGCACGCTATGGTTACTAGAGTTACATGTTAACTACAGGCTCCCACAGCTAGTGCCATAGAGAGTTCCCCTCAACCCCTGGGTCCCTGCACTGGTTGGGGAATTTATCAACACATCTGTGGTTGAGAAACCAGCACCTCCACCCAGCACCCTGCTCTACAGCTGTGGCTCTTCTCAGTAACGCCAAGGCTTGAGCAGAGTAGGGGGCCCAGAAAGCATCAGTTTCTTGGGGAGAGAGGGTGGTTCTTTCATCCTCATGCCTATCAGGCAGGGGGACTGGTCTCAAGGGACACATCTGAGGCTTCTGGGGTTCACTTACTTGAGGATCTCCAGGGGAGAGGGGCCCGGGACCCCCTGAGCACAGAGCCTGGCCTGCCACCCTCTGGGGTGTTGAAAGTCTCCATTTATCCATTTACACAGTAGTATCTAGCCCTCTGTGAATGGGGTGATGTCCTGGGGAGCCTGGGAATGCACAGTTCTCCTTTTTAAAAAGACTCTTCATTATTTTTAAATTTTGAAAGACTTTATTTATTTTGGGTAGAGACAGAGAAATTGAGAGGGGAGGGGAGATAAAGAGGAAGAGAGACAGAGAGATTCCTGCAGCACTGATTCACTGCTTGTGAAAGCTTCTTCCCCTACAGATGGGGACTAGGGACTTGAACCCAGGTCCTCGAACACTATAATGTGTGTGCTCAACCAAGTGCGCCACTGCCCTACCTCTATTATTTTTTAAGCTTTACTTTTTTTTTTCTGAGGTGGGGGGGGAGAACAGCTCAGCTCTGACATATGGGGATATTGGGGATCAAGCCCCCCTCCCATACTCGCAAATCCCATGCTCTCACACTGAGCTGTCTCCCAGTCCTGATACTCCTCTGTCTTCCCCGGCCACTCTAGCATGCACTGGGTGCTAAGAAAGGTGTCTGCATGCTGCTGGGGTGGCATATGTTCCCTCCCAACTTTGCCCCTGCCCCCCCCAGCCTTTCTGGGCAAGGGGGGACACCCTGGGAGGCCTGACAGCCTTGTCCCAGCTCTGAGCTCCCACTCCAGCTGGTCTGAACTGCTTCCACCTTAAGTGTCTTGTCCTGGGCTTTTCTGGAGAGGATGGGATTTGATTCTGAAGCCACAGGTCTGGCAACCAGAGCTCTACCACTGAGCTACTGTGCTGGCTCTCTCTCTCATTCTGGGCTTTTCTGGGCTGGGATATTCATTCTCTGTTGCTGAGACACATCAGAGCCCAGCAGGAAATGAAGTCCAGCACCCCTGATGACCCCTTCTCAGGGGCTCCAGCCCTCCCCTCAGAACTGTGTGCAGGCTTGGAGTAATGGACCATTGGATAATTGATCCTCCATTAAAGTATATTCATCAAGGGCTGATTATGTGTGGGGTCATGGTGGGGTGCAGTGAACAGAGTCCTTATTCCTGCACAGCTTAATGGTGGCTTTGTGGGGTCATCCTGTGCCCTCCCCAGACTGCTCAGCTCTCACCAGCAGGCACCGCCTTCTCAATTGCTTCTGTGGTTCTCACTCAGCTCCGAGAGGTGCTTGGTGGCAAGGGAGTTAGCAGACGCAGTCCGTTGAAGAGGCATTTCTCGTGTATGTGGCTACTTTAAGACTGAATTATTAGGGAGGCTGCCCAGTTGAGTTCTAGACTGACTTCTATGAGGAAGAATCACAAAGACAGCCAGTTATGTTTCAGGGAGAAGATGAGCATTTACTGGGAGAAAGTAAGGACAGAAAAGAAGGAGAAAGTACAAGCCATGTAGGCATGTAGACCCTGGAGAAAGAGAGACACCAAGGGCCCGGCTTCCTCATCTTCCCAGCTTTTTAGTCCCTTCAGAGGAAGGGCAGGGCCCTCAGGGGATGAGCTTCAGCCTCTGTCTCCAGGTGTCTCACCTGTCTCCATTTGCTTGTTGTGGCCTTTGCAGTCAGGGAGGGAAGGAGCTGGGGCAGGATATGCAAACACTCTGGGCTTCTGGCCCTGCCTCTGGGTCTTCTAGGGGCTTCCTGCAGGGTGCAAGGGGAGGGGTGCTGCGTTCCCTGAACTGCCCTCCAACACACTGAGCAAGAAAGGACCAGGGTTTGAGCCCCCACTACCCACCTGTAGGGGGAAATTTTCATGAGTGATAAAGCAGGTCTGAAGGCCATTCTCTCTCTCTCTCTCTCCTTCCCCTGACCTCTCAAATAAAATAGAAAAAAGATGGCTGTTGGGAGTGGTGGTGGATTTGTAGTGCTGGCATTGAGCCCCAGTGATAACCTTGGTGGGGAAACAAAAACGTGAGTTGTTAGCCTGGTGAATTAGGAAGGGTGAAACTAAAGAATCCTGCTTCAGTCATTTAATGTTCTTCCAGTTCTTGAGACATCCATAACCTGCACATGTTGTTCAGGATTTATTAAATGAAGATGGGGAAAGCACCTTTCCAGTTTTTTTATGTTGTTGTTCAGAGCAAAAGATTTATAGACACTTAACCTTGGGTTTGCTGGTATGTGTCTAAAAGAGAATAAGGCTGGGGGAAGGTAGTGGTGCAGGGCAGTCTAATGGTTCTGCACAAAGACTTTCATGCTGGAGGCATTAGATAGCATATTGGTTATGCGAAGAGATTCTCATGCTTGAGGCTCTGAAGTCCCAGGTTCAATCCCCCACACCACCATAAACCAGAGCTGAACAGTGCTCTGGTAAATAATATAAAATAAAAGTTAAAAAAAATAGTAGGAACTAGGGTCAGGGAGATAAGGGAGATAGCCCAGCTTCAATACACTGGACTTCCACATTTGAGCCCCCAGGGATGTAGGAGGTCTGTGGCCCCAGGTTCAATCCCCAGCACCACCATCAGCCAGAGCTAAGAAGTTTTCTTCTTCTCTCAGGGCCAGGTGGTGCACCTGGCTATGAGCATACACTACTGTGCACAAGGACCCAGGTTCAAGCCCCTGGTCCCCAGCTGCAGGGGGAAAGCTTCACAAGTGATGAAGCAGGGCTGCAGGTATCTCTCTCCCTCTCAATTTCTGTCTGTCTCTATGTGATATATAAATAAATAAATATTTTTTTAAAAAAAGAAGTTATCTTCTCTCTTTCATTAAGATAAAGCTTTAAAAATAAATAATAAAAAGTATAAAGAATCATACGGAAGTGTTGGGGACTGGGCCCACTGTCTGGGAAGTCTAGGCCTTTGTTTCCATTTGAGTCTGAGCAGGTAGACCCCAGAGACCCTCCTCCCTTTTCGGACTGAGTTAAGGCAGGTCCCCTCTGACCTCTGGAATTTATGACGGTTGGACCCCCAAACATGGGTGTTTTTCTACACATGCCACTCCTCCCCCTTTTTTAAACAAAGACCATAAATTACTGTGTATGGCTAACATAAAAACCACCAACAAACATTGTGATTGCTCAGCTGCCTCCTTTCCCATCCCCCCCCCACCCTGAAGTGCCTGCAACTTACCTCCATAGAAATATGCACTGTGAAGCTTGTGATCAAACCTTGTATGTATGGTAACATTTTACTTGTGATCAAATAGATTGTAGGTTAAAATGTGACTATACATTGTATTGCTTTGTGTTTGGGTTAATGATTATCTCAACGCCCCCCCCCCCACAATAAACGAGATAACCCTCTGAGGGTTATCAACCATCCCGGAGATGGTTGAGTCTGGTGTGGCTTCTTCCTCTCTGTGCACGTCACCCTTGACATGCAGTCACCCCAGGACTCCCAGGGAGCTGCTCTGACCCTTCACCACCAGTGGCCAGGGAGGTGGAGGACCCAGAGCGACAGCCCACACAGAAGGGCTGAGAATAACAAAATGCCCTGTTCCCACTCTTTCTTGATCCCTATTCTACTGTCCAATGGCAGCTAATTTCATCTTTTATCTGGGAAGCAATGAGCAGAAGACAAAACTGCAGGAGACTGTCAATCTGGTCACAAGTCCCTCCTGCCCTGTGCTGTCCACCACTGTGGACAAGACTGTGAATCTTCGTTAGCCAAGAGGGAGGCAGAGTATTTGCTCTCCTGCGAAGTCTGGCAGAGTATTTGCTCTCCTGCGAAGTCTGGTCTGGCCCTGGGCTTCCCCTGATCCATAACATTAGGTGGAAGTGTGGCGTTCTGCAGCTTAGTTGGTCCAGCTATCCCTGTTCAAGGCTGTATAACACATGGCAGAGCTTAATAAGGCCAAGGCAGTGAAGACAGAGACTGGGAAACTCACAGAGGAGCCAGTTGCTTTGGATACTTCTTTAAATAGCTGAAGTCTGCCCGGTGAACTTCCCACTATCACAAGAGGGTCTCACTCATTCTTTTACTCCTGTTGCTGTCCCTCTCCTTCTGTATCTTTACCACTAGTCTTGGTTTCTCTGATCATTATCTTTACAGTCTGGAAACAGATTGTCCCATGAATGAGGATATTTAACTAACTGCCTGTTTCATAAGAGAAAAACGTGACTGCTCTCCCTCTTCCCTAACGTATGGGCGTTCTCCCCCTTCATTGTCCAGTTTCATTAAATTTCCATAATCTTTTATTTTCCTGCAAAAAAAAAGTTCACTTCAACTCTAATTGCAATAAAAATGTACAGAAATCATGTTAAGTTTGATAAGTGGACACATCTTTATAACCAGCACCTACCTCCAGATGTTGACTTTCATTGTTTCTATTTACTTAATTTTTTTGCCTTAACAGTTATCACTGGGAGTCAGTGCCTGCTCTTGGCGGCCATTTTTTTCCATTTTATTGGATAGGACAGAGAGAAATTTAGAGAGGAGGGGGAGATAGAGAAGGAAGGAGAAAGATAGACACCTGCAGACTTGCTTCACTCTTTGTGAAACTTCCCCCTTGCAAGTAGGGAGCAGGGGCTCAAACTCAGATCCTTGCACTGGTCCTTGGGCTTAATGCTGTGTGTTTAACCAGGTTTAGCACCACCACTTGGTCCCCCATAAGTAGACTTTTATCATTACCTAGAAGTCCCCATGTGATCCCATTACTCTCCTCAAGCCAAGCATAACCAATATTCTGACTAATGTTTTGTAAAAACAGTACTGACGATTCAGTGTTTCCTTGCTTAGAAATAGATTGTATAAAATGCCACATTTTAATTATCTAGTCTAATATTTACGGGCAATTACAAGCTGTCTGATATTTGGACATTTTGTATAGTTATTACAATAAGAATTGGCACATGTTTTGTATTTATTATTTTTATTGCCACAAAGTCTTGGTACATGCATGACAAATTCACGACTCCTAGAGGTCTTATTTTTCCTTTTTTTTTTTTTTTCTTTATTTGATAGAACAGAGCGGTATTGAGGGGGAAAGAGAAGACAGACAAGGAGAGCGACAAAAGACATGACAGTACTCACTTCAAAGCTCATGAAACTTTCCCCCTGCAGGTGGGGAGCAGGGGCTTGAACTGGGGTCCTTATGCATAGCAACCTTGGTGCTTAAGCAGATGTGCCAATACCCAGCCCCGCTACCACATGTTTTTAAGTGAACTTGTGTCTGCATATCTATTTAATGTGTACCTGGAAGTAGCTACACTAGTTCACAGGGTCTGTGTATGTGCTTTGTGGTATAGAAAATGTCAAATTTTTCCAAATCACTGTATTTCTGTCAGCAGGTAGGAGAATTACTTCCCCTCACATCTCGGTCATCATTTTGTGTCATTTGATTTTTTGTGAATAGTGGTGTATACTGTGTGTTTTAGTGGCATTTCCTTGGTGGTTGGATTTTTTTTTTTTTTGATGGTGCTTTGCAATATAATGAGAGAATGTAAACTTTCTCATATTCCATTCGTGTATTCTGACATGTAAAAAGAGCACGTGTATTATGCCGACTTTCTTTGAATGATATCCCTGGATTAACTTATTAATTATAAACTAAAGTTTTGGTGTTTTTAAATGTTTATGAGCACAATTATCCTCTGGGAATAAATTTACATTGTAAGTCTGTTGTTAATGCACAGTTATTCTCTGGGAATAAATCTGCATTGTAAGTCTGTTGTTCATGCACAATTATCCTCTGGGAATAAATCTGCATTGTAAGTCTGTTGTTAATGTTTGCAGCTCGTTTTCTTGCCTTATTGCAGCGTCAAGTATCAGCTCAGTAAAGAGTGGACAGTAAAATAGAAGCATTCTTGTTTCATATCCCAACTCAAGGGAAGAGCTTTTCATAGTTCACCAGGAAGTAAGGTGCTTGTTGCAGACGAGGTCAAAGGAAGTTATTACTTTTAGGCTGAAATGTGACACTACAGAGAGGGAATTGTAGTTCTTAATCTTGTTCTTCTTCCTTCCTTCCTTCCTTCCTTTCTTTTTTTTTCCCACTAAGTTATGGGGGGGTGGGGAGGGGGACTCAGTGCCTGAAATACCACTCCACCCCTCCCAGTAGCCTTTTTTTCTTTTAAAAGATTATTTATTTTATTGCTGTCACAGAGTGAAATTGAGAGGGGACGGGGGAAGGAGATGGAGAGAAAGAGAAAGAGAAAGAGAGAGGCACCTGCAGGACTGCTTCACCACTCATGATACTTCCCATCCCTGCAAGTGGGGACTGGGGCCTTCAACCTGGATCCCTGAGCACAGCAATCTGTGCTCTCAACAGCATGGACTGTTGCCTGACCTCTTTCTTTCTTCTGTTCTGACTTACAACAGAAACTCTGCTGCCTTCTTTTTCTCCAGTGTCTTCTTCCTTCCAGGAGGGAGCTGGACAGACAAACTCAGATGTGGCTCAGCACAGAGCTCCACTCCTTTGCTGTGAGCACTGTGGAGCAGAAAATGCAAGATTCTGCCAAAGCCAGAAAGGGCATGTGCTTTGCCTACATTCGCTGTATTTATTTACTGACGAACAAAACAATACAAACGTGACAGTAGCATTTACATGTAGGTTTATTTTACTACCATAGTCCAGTAAATGATGAGACGGTGACAACCTGAAGCGGTTTTTCCCCAACCCCAGCCTTCCTGTGCAGTCTGTCCATTTCATTATGCAAAATTTCACAGGTTGTGGCTTCAGAATAATGATGCCACATGAAAAATGAAGTGAAGTGGGGCCGGGTGTTTGTGCATCTGGTTGAACACACATGTTACAGTGTGCATGGACCTGGTCCCCACCTGTAAGGGGGAAAGCTTCACAAGAAGTGAGGCAGTGCTGTAGGTATGTCCCTCATTCTCTCTCCCTCTCTGTCTTTCTCTAAATTTCTGGTTTTCTCGATTCAATAAATAAATAAATAAAGATAATAAAAAACTTGGGGAAAAAAAAGAGGTAAAGTTAGTTCCAATACAGCTGCCTCCTTTTGCTCTAATTTATCTTTTTTCTTGGGTTTTCCTCTCCCACCCATGTTCTCTCCTCCTTTCCTGTTGCTCTGGCCCTCTGTTTTGATTTTTAGAGGTTTCCTTCCCTTCCTTGTAACCTTGATGATGAATTTCAAGTCATGCTCACTGAACTAAGGCAGCACTTAGGTGTTAATAGCCAGACCTTCACAACATCCAATCCGGTTTTTTCTTCTTCTCCAAGAAGAGAAAACCTTCTCACCTTGTCTCCACGCGCTGAGATGCCTCATCCATCTGAAGGTCCTTCTGTTTCGCTCCATGGATCCTCACTTTGTCTTGTTATTACCCCTGAAGTTTCATCTTAATGTGGTCTTTGATGAAAAGGGAGAGAAATGTGTGTGTACAGATTCATATTTCAGGCATTATTCTGAACCACAGACCAGAACAGCTTCACAAACTTAATATTTAAATATCTCCTGCTTTGTTGTTCAGTGGCTTTCATTGTACACCAGAAAGGCAGAGTGAAAGTAAATAGAGGTGGTAGCCCTGTGGGTTAAGTGCACGGCAGTGCGAAGCACAAGGACTGGTGTAAGGATCCTGGTTCAAGCCCCCGGCTCCCCACCTGCAGGGATGCCGCTTCACAGGTGGTGAAGCAGGTCTGCAGGTGTCTGTCTTTCTCTCCCCCTCTCTGTCTTCCCCTCCTCTCTCCCTTTCTCTCTGTCTTATCCAACAATGATGACATCAATAACAACAACAACAACAACAACAACAATAACTGCAACAACAATAAAACAAGGGTAACAAAAGGGAAAAAATAAATAGAAATGTCAGCCTAAGTCCTAAGGAAAATAAAATTGCCATTACACTTCCAATGATGAAGAGAAATATTGAACATTTTTCAGAAAAGAACTCTTAAAGATTTTCAGTCTTTGAAAGAAAAAAAAAGTCTAATGTGTGTTTGAGAGAGGGAGAAGAATGGAAACAGCTGGAGGGAAACGAGGGGCTAGGAAGGAGAGAGAGACACACAAGCATACCACTCCACCATCATGTAGCCCCTTTGGCGCTGTCCATGGTGCTCCCATGTGGTGCTGGGGCTCAAACCCCAGGCTTCATGCCTGGGAAGCCATGTGTTCTCCCTTCTGAACCATCTAGGGCTATTTTATAATCCTTACTGTTTTGCCATGATATGAAGTTTGGAGGATGGCAGTCCAAATTTGAGATTCTAACTTGTGATACCTGTGAGGATCAGACTTTTCTACCCCCTACCCTCTCCTTAGCACCTCTGGGTGCTCCTGTCTCCATAACTGAAAGAATTCTGATTATTCTATTCATAGGTGAAATTTAAGGAAGAGAGATGAATGGGAAAGGACAATGTAAAACTTGAGATGGGTTTGGTGTAATGCACCAAAGCAAAGGACTCTGGGGGAAGGAAGGCTGGGTTTTGGGGTCCCCTTCCCACCTCCTAAGCGCATGATGGTGGAAAAGGATCTAAGTTGAGGGTGAGAGTGTTTTGCCAACTCCTGTGATAGAGAGATGCAAAATTATTCCAGTATTCCCGTGTGTCAACAACTGTACTGTAAACCATGAACCTTCCCTCCCAATAAAAGGATATTGAAAAAAATAATAAAGAACTCTGCTGCTGCTGTCGTTCTTCTGTTCAGACAGAAAGAAGACAGAGAGTGCCTTCTCCAAGCACAGAGATGGACTTTTCTGTTACATTGCATCATGAAAACGTTGCCTGGGCCTTCAACCTGTCTCTCTGGCTAGAACTATTGTTGGGCATTACGCCAGCTCCCCCCTGCTCCATTGCTTGCTGTTGTGGTCTATTTACATAATCATTGTTTTGCCTGAGACCTGCCCTTCCCTGCCTGCAGGGTATTGTTGAATCCCACTGGTTAGAACCTTCACAATAGCTGCTATGGAAGCTTTCTACCTTAGCGCTCTTTTCTTTTCTCCACCCCTCTCCTAGCTATGTCCTTTTCCCACCTGCCATTTCGGTTTCAAAAGATATAAAGGCGTTGTCTCTGATCAATAAAGGATTGCATTGCATTCCTGGTTCCTCTCCCGAGTCACTGAGTAAGCAGCAGCCCAGGTTGGCTCGGGTTGAGTTCTCTCCAACCCAGAGAGCACGTTCCCAGGAAGAAACACCCTCACTCTAGCCTGGCAAACTGTCATAAGATCATTCTGGGCAAGGGAGTTGGGCAGTAGCGCAGTGGATTAAGCACAGGTGGCACAAAGCACAAGGACTGGTGGAAGGATCTTGGTTTGAGCCCCCGGCTCCCCACCTGCAGGGGAGTCGCTTCACAGGTGGTGAAGCAGGTCTGCAGGTGTCTGTCTTTCTCTCCCCCTCTCTGTCTTCCCCTCCTCTTTCCATTTCTCTCTGTCCTATCCAACAACGATGACAACAATAATAACTATGACAGTAAAAAACAAGGGCAAAAAATGGGAATAAATAAATAAATATTTTGAAAAAAAGATCATTCTGGCTACAAGGACCCTGGAAAGGTCACATTTATCGACTTTATCAAAATTGGGCTTCATAACAGCAAGGAAGCAGAGAATGGATGCTGGGCAAGGAACCTACCAAAGTCCACTGCCATCTGCTTGCAGGGTTTGGTGGCTGTTAATACTGTGCTGAATGGCTTCAGACCTTTTGTTTTCTTCTAAAGACGTAAGACACCTGCAAATAAAGCTAAAGCCCTACCTCAGACTCTCTCTCCATCCTAGAGGTAACCATTCATCTCAAGGAGGAGAACTCACAGGTCGATTATTAACTGTGACCACTTATGTAGGTTTGGTTCCTGATAATATTGAGCTGGGGAATCCAAGACCTTTTTTTTTTTTTGATAACTGCTCACAGACACTCTCTTCTCTCTAAACCATATATAGAGATGAATTTCATCTTAAAGTCTGGTAAAAGTGTTAGTTACCAAACTGGCATAACCATTAAGAGGCACCAGACCAGAATTTAAAAGAAGGTAGAAATCAGGAGATAAGTTTGTTGCCATTTGCTTTCGAACTGTGAAAGCTCTTTCTGTAGTGCCTGAGACTGGGTTAAGATCAGATTTACCCTGGCTCACCTTACCTCAGAGTGTGGTAACTGGGGACTAGCTTAACATGAAGAATGGTTCTGATTAGAATCCCAGGCTCAGGATAAGCTCTAGATTACTCTTCCTCCTCCTCCTTCTCTTCCTCCTCCTCCTCCTTCTCCTCCTCCTTCTCCTCCTCCTCCTTCTCCTTCTCTTCCTCTTCCTCCTCTTCTCCTTTTTTCCTCCTCTTCCCTCTCCTCCTCCTTCTCCTCCTCCTCCTTCCTCTCATCCTTCTCCTTTTCCTCCTCCTCTTCCTCTTTCTCTTCCTCCTCCTCAGCCTCCTTGGCCCTCTTCTCTCACTCCATGAGGCTATGAAGACTAAAACTCACATTGGTTACCTAGAACAGGGGTGGGGAGCATCCAGCCTGAAGATCAATGTCATTTGGTTTGGTATCACAGGTAGGACTAAAAAATTCAGTAAGTAGCCTTTTATGTGGCAACATTAAGTGCTATATTTTAAAGCTGATGACTTTGTATGACCCCAGAATGATGCCAAAAACATCCCAATTACCCTTGGCAGAACAGAAGATTCCCCATCCCAGATCTTGATCAACAAATGCTCCCATGACCAAAATGGCTTTCATGTTCAGTTTTTTCTCTTGCTACACAAGGGAAAGGACAGATTATGAGCAGGAAGAGTTTCAACATTTGCAATTTCTCAGGCATGATTTTCCCCAGCCTTATGATATTCTCCCTTCTATGTTCTTTGAGTGTACTCTGTTTTTGTAAAAATTCTTTGCTTAGTTTCTTAGCTCACTGTTTTCTTTTGAATTAATGCAGTAATATAAGCAATACAATGAGTTCTTTCTCTAAAGTACTGCCAGACCTCTTTGAATATGAATTCTGAGTCACAGACTGGGGATTTTGATGTCTCAATTGTATCTGTTTGGGTCTAACCAGGAGACATACCACACAATAAATAAGTTTGTTGGGGGTCGGGTGGTAATGCAGCAGGTTAAGTGCAGGTGGCGCAAAGTGCAAGGATCCCAGTTCGAGCCCCTGACTCCCCACCTGCAGAGAAGTCACTTCACAAGTGGTGAAGCAGGTCTACAGGTGTTTATCTTTCTCTCCCCTTCTCTGTCTTCCCCTCTTCTCTCCATTTCTCTCTGTTCTATCCAACAACAACATCAATAACAAAAATAATAACCACAACAACAGTAAAACAACCAGGGCAACAAAAGAGGAAAAAAATAAATAAGTTCGTCTGATGGGAAGATGTGTTAAGCTACAGTAAGTCTCAGGATGTAAAAAGAATGCGAAAGAAAGACAAACTTGCCAGGAGGATCTCCCTGACAGTGAGGATCAGATTTATTAAGAAGGGTGAAGTTAAGTGCATGGGGAAGTAGAGACACTGGGCTGTCTAGCATTCAGGAAACCTTGTGCTGGATGGGCAGGAAACCACTTGTGGGGTGTGAACACGCCAAGGTTGTCACATGGGTACATACAGAGAGTCACGATGGTCTGTGGGCATGTGGTGTGTGTGTGTGTGTGTGTGTGTGTGTGTGTAGCTATGGAACAGTGGTCACCAGTTCCAGGTTGGGGTATTGACATCCCCAAGGGACTATGAAGACACAGCTGTTTGTCCCCCATACCTACTGTGGATATAACAATAACAAGAAGAAGCCAGAGTACTGAACACAGAGACCAGGAAGAGGAGTCTCTTTCCTCCTGCTCTGTCCCTCTGGCAGCTTCTCTGGACAAAGCATGGCATCATGAACATGGTACAAAGACCTGTTTAAGACACCAATTCATTACCGCAGACCAGGGACTACAACAGAGCCAAGTTAATCAGCGACTTAGAGGGAGAATTTGTAACTAAGATGTCATTAACTGACAAATGCCCCATCAGGTCTGACTGATGTCTTTTCTTACCAAGATGTGGGTGCAGTCTCACTTCCTTGATTTATGTGTGGCTGGGTCCATGATTTAGTCTATCTTTCTCAGAAGGTCCTGTTCTCTGTAAGCCCAGAGCCTACACAGGAATCCATTCTCCACCTGCCAGATCAGATGAGCCCAGAGTCTTTCTGTCTCTGTTCATCAAGACCTGGAGACAGCACCTGAAAACCCAGCACTTAGCCAGCTGATACTAGACGCCATCCCAGTCAACTAGTGGGTTAGCTCACCATTCACTCTAGTGATGGTCTCTCTTCATCGTAATCACTTGGGAGTTTCCCTTTCTGCCTGTGGATTGTGTTTGCTTTAAAGATAAAGATCTTGCCCCCAACATCTCTAGGAGATCAGAAAGGCAAAGTTTTTCAGTCTGTGTCATTCTGCCAGTTTTTTAATACTTGTCCTAGTTTTCTCTCTTTGCAACTTTCTGGACCAAATAACTCCTGCAGAAAGATGCTAGAAGGTTTAAAATGCAAGTAAAATCACCCTCACTAGACATCCGTGATTCTGATTGTATTATCAGATGGAGGATGCCAGTCTAAGATAATTCATGAACCAGACTCTTGGGTGTGGAGAAAGAGACTTATACAGCGAGAGTCCCATAGGATTTTTGCATATGCTCTCATTTATTTTGTTGTTTCTGGCACTTCAGTGCTCTTGATCAACTTTTTCAGATAGATAGAGAGACCACATCAAAAATTCCCTCAGTGCTAAAGTGCTCCCATGTGGTATGGCAGCCGCCCTCTCAGGTAAGCCATCTCATCTCCCACGTGTGCATCTTAGAAACACCCCCCTGGGGGGAGCATAATGGTTCTGCAAAAGACTTTCATGTCTGAGGCTCCAAGGTCCCAGGTTCAATCTCCAGCACCACCATCAGCCAAAGATAAGCAGTGATCTGGGCTCTCTCTCTCTTTCTCTCTCATTAAAATAAAATAAAATAAAATAAAATGTTTTTAAAAACACACATCAGCAAGGAGGGATTTTAATTCCCATCTAAGAGCTCTGCAGACTTTGGTGGGTGTGTAACCAATTTCCATTTCATTAGTTACAAATGAAGTCTCTTATCTCACCCTTAATGACTGGAGTCAGATTCCTGATTTATTTCAGCTCTGCCTTCCTTACAGAATACAGGGTACCGGTGTGCTGTCAAGCGGCTCTTGACCTTAATTATGGAGATTGGTGTAATATTTCACCAGAGAAACCAATGCTTTCTCTCTATATATTTAGAAAAGCTCGTCCCTGAACTCCTGACCCCTTTGCACACACCTGGGCTACATTGTCTCTCTGTCGTGTTGCAATTTTTGTTTGTCTGACACATCCGCCATATTAGGGGATCTCTGAGGATGGGCTTTTGTTTTTTGCCCCAGGGATTAACACAGTGCCAGAAAGCAGACTGATCATTACATACGTGTTGATATATATATATATATATATATCTCACCCCCACCCCAAATAAGCACATGAGGAATGATTCTGCATGGCTCATTTAAGAAACCATAGCACGCAAGTAGGTGTGTAGGAGTACAAGGCGTCTGACGGATGTCCATGGTGAACAGAATCAGAATAATCCTCACACACTGCTGGGGTTTGGGAGTTTTCCTACAGGCAAGGGAGAAGCATTCAGGGGTTTCTGTCTGAAGGGAGACAAGATCAAACCTGCACTTTGGGAAGATCACTGGGAGGACTGTATGCAGATCATGTTATACAAATGTTTCTCTTCAGATATCCGCAGGATGAGAAGAATGAAAGAATGAAGGAAGAAGGGGGTCTCTGTGTGTGTGTGTTGCCTCTGGGACCTCATGTGTTTTTGATTTTTCCACTTCTAGTTTTTCTTTCTTTTTATTTCAAATATGTAGAGAAAGATGGGGGTGAGTGGGGCAGGTGGAGATGCCCATAGTACAAAGAGTAAGGACCCCAACAAGGACCTGGCTCCCCACATGCAGGGGGTTTGCTTCTCCAGTGGTGAAACGGGTCTGCAGGTATCTATCTTTTTCTTTCCCTCTCTATCTCCCCCTCCTTTCTCAATTTCTCTCTGTCCTAACCAATAAAATGGGTGGGTGGGGGGAATGGTCAACAGGAGCAATGAATTCTTAATATAGACACCGAGCTCCAGTGATAACCCTGGAGACAAAAAAAAAAAAAGAGAAAGAAAGAAAGATGGTGGAGGAATGGCATCATAACACAAGAACTTCCCCTAGTGATGTGAAACTCTTCTATTTGGTGCCCACAAAGTACACATCCCACTGGGTGAACTATCTCCTGGCCCTCACCTGGGCTTTCCAAACATCAAACTTTCCTTTGGTCTTACTGCCTGGGACAGAATGCTTGACCCTGAATTATGACTACTTTCCACCTCAATACATAACTTGAAGCTTCACTATTCAGAAACTCCAAGGAGACAGAATTAATAGATAAGACTTGACAGAAGATAATTAAGTTAAAATAAGGACATCTAGGCATGTCCTCATCCAATCTGGCTCTCGTCCTTGTAAGAGGAAGAGATGGGAACATACATACAACAGAGTGACAACCAGGTGAAGAGGTCAGGAAAGAGGCCTCAGAGGAAAGCTATGCTCTGACACCTTAACCTCGACCTTGCAGCCTCTGAAGCTGTGAGATGATAAATTTCTTTCAAGGCTCGGAGTCTGTTAAGGCATCTCTAGCACCCTGAGAGAGAATGCTTGCAGGCTGACCTTGCATGGTTATGCAACCCGAGTTAGTCCACATTAAGACTCAGTCTAGGGAGTTGGGCTGTAGCGTAGCGGGTTAAACGCACGTGGCGCAAAGCACAAGGACCAGCATAAGGATCCTGGTTGGAGCCCTCGGCTCCCCACCTGCAGTGGAGGCGCTTCACAGGCAGTGAAGCAGGTCTGCAGGTGTCTATCTTTCTCTCCCCCTCTCTGTCTTCCCCTCCTCTCTCCATTTCTATCCTATCCAACAACAACAACATCAATAGTAACCACAACAATAAAACAACAAGGACATCAAAAGGGAGTAAAGAAATAAAAAAAAAAGACTCAGTCTACTGGACACCCACACCTAGAACTTTCCATCCCCCCCATAATGATGCATGAAGGCATTGCACCAACTGAGAAGGTCTCTAGGATGACCACCCCCAAAAAAGGGGTGGTGGTGGAAAAATCCTGCTGGTGACAAAGGGACCAAAGGTGGCATCTCTAACAGAGAGTTTTTTCCTGACAAGTTTTCCTCCTCCTCCATGGTTTTCTCGCCTTTCAAACACAGTTCTGTTTCTTGAAGCCAAGAACCCTGCAGGTGCAATGACAGAGCTTTTTATCACCCATGACATTTTCAGAGTGCTATTTCTAGAGAAAGTTCTAGAAAATTCCCTTCAAATTGAGCAACTCTCCCTTTAGATGTGGGGTGAGAGGAGGTCACAGAAGTATTTGGTATGAAGCAGTAATTAGAAAGAAGGGGGTGAGAGCAAAGAGGAGACAAAATAAATTAAGAGACTTTATGAGATTGTTTGGATATCTCAGAGTCAAATGGACACATTTATGGCTACTTTTTAAAAAATTTCTTTATTGGAGGATTAATGTTTTACATTTGACAGTAAAAACAATAGTCTGTACTTGCATAACATTTCTCAGTTTTCACATAACAATACAACCCTCACTAGGTCCTCCGTCAACCTTTTTGGACCTGTACTCTCCCTCCACCCTCCCGAGAGTCTTTTACTTTGGTGTAAAACACAACCCCAGTTAAGGTTCTACTTGTGTTTTCTCTTCTGATGTTGTTTTTCAATTTCTACCTGAGAGTGAGATCATCCCATATTCATTCTTCTGTTTCTGACTTATTTCACTTAACATGATTTCTTCAAGCTCCATCCAAGATGGGCTGAAAAAGGTGTAGTCACCATTTTTTATAGCTGAGTAGTATTCCATTGTGTATATATACCACAACTTGCTCAGCCAATCATCTATTGTTGGACACCTGGGTTGCTTCCAGGTTTTGTCTATTACTAATTGTGATGCTAAGAACACATCTTTTTGGATGGGTGTGTTGGGTTCCTTAGGATATATCCCCAGGAGAGGAATTGCAGGATCATTGGGTAGGTTCATTTCTAGCCTTCTGAGAGTTCTCCAGACTGTTCTCCACAGAGGTTGGACCAATTTACATTCCCACCTGCAGTACAGCAGTGTTCCTATGACCCCACAACCTCTCCAGCATTTGTTGCTGCTATCTTTTCTGTTGTATGACATTCTCACAGGAGTGAAGTGATATCTCACTATTGTCTTTATTTGCATTTCTCTGACAATCAGAGACTTGGAGCATTTTTTCATGTGTTTCTCAGCCTTTTGGATCTCTTCTGTGGTGAAAATTCTGTCCATGTCCTCCCTCCATTTTTGGATGGGGTCATTTGTTTTCTTGTTCTTGAATTTGGTGAGCTCTTTATATATTTTGGTTATTAAACTCTTGTCTGATGTATGGCATGTAAAGATCTCCCATTCTGTGATGAGGGTTCTCTTGGTTTGGGTAGTGGTTTCTTTAGCTGTGCAGAAGCTTTTTAATTTGATGTAGTCCCATAGGTTTATGCTTGCCTTAGTCTTATTTGTAATTGGATTCATTTCATTGAAGATGTCTTTACAATTTATGCAAAAAAGAGTTCTGCCAATATTTTCCTTGAAGTATCTGATAATTTCTGGTCTAACATCCAAGTCCTTGATCCACTTGGAATTTACTTTTGTATTTGGTGAAATATAATGGTTCAGTTTCATTCTTCTGCATGTTTCAGCTCATTGTTTCCAACACCATTTGTTGAAGAGACTCTGCTTTCCCCATTTAATAGTCTGGACACCTTTGTCAAAGATTAGATGTCCATAGGAGTGGGGGCAACCTCTTAGGTCTCACTCCCAGGGGGTTGAAAGCTTTGCAGAGGACATCACAGTCCCCACAGTCAAGAAGCTCAAGAGGTCCCCCTCCTAGGAGTCCTGTAGTACTTGAACCACACCACCTGCTCCTCCTACATTCATTTGTTGCATCTCTCATTTTGCCTTTTACCAGTGTCATAAATGGAGTCACATTTATGTGACTTTTTATGGGCCGGGTGGTGGCGCACCTGGTTGAGCGCACATGTTATAGTGCACAAGGACCCAGGTTCAAGCCCCCAGCCCCACCTGCGGGGGAAAGCTTCACAAGTGGTGAAACAGTGCTGTAGGTGTCTCTCTGTCTCTCTCCCTCTCTATCACCCCTTCCCTCTCTATTTCTGACTGTCTCTATCCAACAAATAAATAAAGATAAAAAAAATTTTAAATGGAATCATATAGCACCATGCCTTTGAGGTTCACCCAAGTCTGCCCCTAGCTCTTATCTCTCTTTTTTTTTTTTTTTTAAGAATTTTTAAATAGATTTTATTTATTTACTAATGAGAAAAATAAGAGGAGAGAGAGAAAGAACCAGGCATCACTCTGGTACATGTGCTGCTGGGGATTGAACTCAGGACCTCATGCTTGAGAGTCTAATGCTTGACCACCCTTGCTCTTCTCTTAAAGGAACTGTAGTCCTTATGTCAGTGTGTTTGATCCTCCTAGATATCTTGTAGTGTTGGTGCATGTGTATTTAACCACAGAGCAGGGTCTATTTTTTCCAATAGCCTTGTGTGTAAGTGTGTAAGTAGGCGCTTTCTTCACACACACACACACACACACACACACACACACACACACACACACACCCCTTGCTGCACTCTGATTTAACCTCACTGCACTTAAGATTGCCTGGACTGATGCCATGTTCAAGCTGCCATGATATTAGATACTATTCTGTTAGGTGACGATGCCACCCATTTGCTTGTAGAGACACATTCCCCCTCCTTACTCCTGCTTCTTTTCCTCTCTTTTTTGACTCGAAAGTGATCGACCTCTTTCCTAGGACTTCTGGTCCTAGAGCAGGCCCAGCGACGATTAGAAATGACCACCATGAGTCATGAGGAATCTCACCTCCCAGCCACCCACTTCCTGGACAAAGTGTGTCTGAATCTCTCTCTCTCTCTCTCTCTCGCCCCCTCTCTCTCTCTCTCTCTCTCTCTCTCTCTCTATATATATATATATATATATATATATATATACATATATATATAATTTATTTATTTATTTTATTGGGAGATATGGAGGAGGTGGGAGTAGAAAGATGCTAGAAATACTGCTCGTCTCTGGGTCACAGTGGTGCTGATAATAAACTTGGGGCCTCAGAAACTCAAAATTTTTTTTCTTTCTCCCACTAGGATTATCACTGGGGCTCAGCACTTGTATTATGAATCCACCATTCTTAGAGTCCCCATGCTGTAGTCTCTTATCTATTTCCTTCTTTTTAATTTTTTAAAAAATATCTTTATTTATTGGATAAAGACAGCTAGAAATCAAGAGGGAAGGGGGGGATAGAGAGGAAAAGAGGCAGAGAGACACCTGCAGCCCTGCTTCACCACTCATGAAGCTGCCCCCCTGCAGGTAGGGACCGAGGACTTGAACCTGGGTCCCTGCACACTGTAACATGCACACTCAACCAGGTGTGCCACCACCCAGTCCCTTATCTATTTCTTTCTTTTTTTACTTGATAGGGCAGAGAGAAATTGAGAGGGGAGTGAGATAGATAGATAGATAGATAGACCCACATACCTGTAATCCTACTTTACCACTTGTGAAGTTTCCCCATGCCCCTGCAAGTTGGGGTGTTGGGGTTTTGAACGCAGGTCCTTGTAATATGTGCTCTCAGTCTGGAGTACTATTTTTTCTTTTGGAATAACTTTCATGCTGTTTTCCTAGCCTCTGTCTAGATCTTCTGACCCTGCCCAAATCCAGAGTACCAGTGAAGGCTCCATCTTGGATGAGTTTTACAATTTGCATCAGATACTTCAAGAAAAGAGAAGAAAGAGAAAAAGAGCATAAATCAATCAATAAGGATTTCTGGGTGGTGATATAGATCTAGAAGTCTCTTTTAAAATGTATCTTTATTTATTGGATAGACAGTCAGACATTGAGAGGAAGGGGGGAGATAGAGAGGGAGATAAACAGAGAGACACCTGCAGCACTGCTTCACCACTTGCAACGTTTTCCTCCTGAACCAGTGTCCTTGCACATTGTAACATGTGCACTCAACCAGGTGCGCCAGCCACCACAGCCCCTAGATTTAGAAGTCTCTAAGTGATTTACAGTTCAGCAAACACTTTATTTAAAACAAATGCTACAGCAATCTTATTATTTATTTATTTTTCTAGCTAGCTCCCACAGTTGAGAAGTGAGCCCCAAGCCTCATTTCCAATAGGGACCAATGCTCTGCACCTCAGCTCACCCCTCTCCTCTGGTTCCTCTAGCTTCACTGCAGCCAAACACCTTTGCCTACTTCCAGAATCTCCTTCCAGAGGCCTTGACCTTGGTGCTGCTCCCTGGGGAACTTGTCCTCTGCTTCTGGGACACAGCAACTATTTCAGTCATTTTGGAGCCTCTCTCTGCTCTGTCATTTCTTCAGTGTGTTTTCTGTGTGTGTGTAGGGGGATGTAATTCTCTGTGTTGAAGCAGTGATATTGCCTGGGAGCCTGGACTTCTAGAAATGGTTTCTCCCTGGATCCCCTGAAAGCTCTCCTTCCTCACTGACATGCTGCTGCTGCTGCTATGATTTCAAAGGAAAACACACCACCACCACAGAAATAGCTTAGAAACATTTTCACTGTTGGAAAGAAAAAAAAAAAAAGCACTGGAGTCTGGGAGGTGGCATTGTGGATAAAGCAAAAAGGTATTGCTTTTTCTCACTTCAAGAGTCAAATGAGCTGTGGTTAAAAGAAATAAAAATTGAACACTGCTGAAATGTCTGACTTAGAGAATAAACATCTCCCATAATTATGTCCTAGCGGATGAAGACTGTTAGCATTTTTTAAAGTGAATGCCTCCATATATCTCTTAGTACTCGTGTTTGAAGGTGAAAATGGAGTTGTACTAGTGGATGGTACTAGGGCTGACTGATTTGTACACTTACTGTTCTGTGGGAAATGTTCTGAATGGAGATACTCACTTTATTATGTTTATCTGAGATAGAGGCAAAGGCAGAGAGAGTAAAAGTGACCACAGCACCAGGATCTGGGCTCAAACCTGGGCCACATATATAGCAAAGCAACGTATTATCCAAGTGAGCTATTTCATCTCTCCCTCTTTCTTTATTATTTCTTTTCTTTTTTTACCCTTCCTTTTTCTTTTTTTAAATTTTCTTTATTTACTTATTGGATAGATAGCCAGAAATCAAGAAGGGAGGGTGAGATAGAGAGAGACAGAGAGACACCAGCAACACTGGTTCACCACTCATGAAGTTTTCCCTGTGCAGGTGGGGACCAGAGGCTTGAACCCAGGTCCTTTAGCATTGTAACGTGTGCGCTTAACCAGGTACACCATCACCCAGCCTCCTTCTCTTCCCTTTTCTTTCTTCTCTTTCTCTTTTTTTAAAAAAAAAATCTCTGTTTTTTCTTGGTTGTTTCTATGTTTATTTATTGGATAGAGACAGGCAGAGACTCAGAGGGAAAGAGAGTAGGGAGAGAGACAGAGAGATACCTGCAGCACTGCTTCACCACTCACAAAGCTTTTCCCCCCTGCAGGTGGGGACTGAGGGCTTGAACCTGGGTCCTTGAGCAATGTAACATGTGCACTCAACCAGGTACGCTGCCACCCAGAGCACAGCTCAGCTCTGGCTTATGGTGGTACCAAGGACTGGACCGGGGAGCTCAGAGCCTCAGGCATGAGAGCCTTTTTGGATAAGTATTATGCTGTCTCTCCAGTTCCTAGAGCCATGTTTTTCACACTGCACGGCTGTGATCCATTAGTGGGTCATGGAATCAAGCCAAAGGGTTATAAACAAAGTACTAGAAGATGCAGAAGATGGAAGGCGGACTCTTAAGAAGAGAGAGAGGCAGGCTGGGAGTATGGATCGAACTGCCAATGCCCATGTTCATCAGGGAAGCAATTATAGAAGCCAGACCTTCCACCTTCTGCATCTTACAATGACCTTGGGTCCATACTCCCAGAGGGTTAAAGAATAGGAAAGCTGTCAGGGGAGGGGATGGGATACGGAGTTCTAGTGGTGGGAATTGTGTGGAGTTGTACCCCTCTTATCCTATGGTTTTGCCAGTTTTTCCTTTTTATTAAAAAAAAAAAAACAACTTGAAACCAGGAGGTAAGCAGGACATGTGTTCAGCAAATCTTCATTTTACCCAGTTATGTAATTTTTAAAAATTTTTAGACCTTTTTTTTTTCAAACACAGATGCAACATGGAACAGAAATTTCACATGGGTTTTCAAAATCTATATGTTTAAATTATATATATATATATGTTTATTTGATAGAGACAGAGAGAAATCAAGAGGGAAAAGAGAGGGAGAGAGACAGAGAGCCACCTGGTCCCTTGCTTCAACACTCATTAAGTTTTCCCCACTGCAGGTGGGGAGCAGGGTTCTGAACACAAGTCCTTGTGCATGGTAACACGTACGCTCTACAGAGTGAGCCAATGCCCAGCCCCTTCACAAAGGTTTTGAAAAGGAATAACAAAATCCCAGAGCTTATAGACTGTAGCCCGTTCTCTTGGGCTGCACCCTCAGACTTTAGAAGTCTTTGTTGATCTGCCTGTGGTAAAAAGCTGTATTTGGAATGCTTCTCTTTCCCCTTTTGGAAGTAAGGGTGTCCTATGAGCACAAAAAGCCAGGACCCCACATCCTGCCTGTTCTGAACAGTTTGCTGGGAAATGCCAGAGAATCAAGCTCCAGTGTCCATAATGGATTTGAAAATGCCGGAGCTGGTCAGCAGAGAGTCCATTAATCACACCAATCGTGCCTGCTCAGGGATCCAGGGACGAAGGAGACTGTCTGTCCTGCCCCGCAGGAGCTCTGCTCAGGAGCATGGGGGAGGCTCAGTAAATAATTCAGCAGCCATCAGAGGGCCCAGGGCTGTTCTGGTTGGGGTCTGTCAAGAGCAATGAGCACAGGGGCCTTGAGGAGTCCTTCAGGGAGTCATAACTGGAAGCAATGAGCCATTAGTGGGATGCTCGCCTTGCCTCCTGGACCCCAGGCCACTGAGAAATGCCCATTTAGAGGCTGGTCTCAGCTTCCGGACACCTCCGCCCCCCAACACAAACACAAAGGGGCACATGTGTAAGAGAGCAGTAAACCCTGGTGGCTTCCAGCTCCTTGGATGTGGGGACTTTTATTACTATGCCATAAGCCAGAAGATCCTAATAAAGAACATGAAGGGCTGAGGCACTGTGATCACTACTGAGATACAACACCCAGCTGCTGATAGATGGAGCAGGGGTGGGTCCACGGGGCAGGAAGTGCTTCTGGGAAGGAAGGGACTTGAACCTGGGATCAAGAAGGTCAAGGTGATGCAAATGATCAGAATGTATATATGATATATATAAATTTATTTTATATTTATATAAAATTATATTATATATTTATATGAATATTATATATATATATATAATTTTCTTTTGTATGAGAGACAGAGAGGGATGGAGAGAGGAGCCAGAACACCTCTCTAGTACATGCAGCATTAGAAATCAAACTGAGACTCTCAGGCATGCAAGTCCTGCACTCTGCCAGCTGAGCTATTTCCCAGGTGTTCCCATCACTGTTCTGCTTTTACATCCACCATCACCAGTAGCATTAACCTCTGAACGCAGTGTGGGTGGCTGGGCGGTGGCTCACCTGGTTAAGCTTACATAGTACTGAGCACAAGGACCTAGGTTGTAGCCCCAACTCCCCACCTGCAGGGGAGGACTGTTTCACAGTGGCAAAGCAGGTCTGCAGGTGTCTATCTTTCCCCCCTCACTATCTCCCCCTCCTCTTTCAATTCCTTTCTGTCCTGTCCAACAAAATGGAAAAAGGGGCCGTCAGGAACAGTGGATACATAGTGCTGGCACTGAGTCCCAGCGATAACCCTGGAGGCAAAAAAGGGGAAAAGAACTCCCAGGTGTGGTTGTGCCTCTGGCAATCTAGGTGTTTGTTGGTCTGACCTATAGTTGCTTTGCACTCCTCAGGACCAGACGACAGAGGACAGGGCACTTCAGGACAGAAATGGGCAGTTATCAGCTGGTTCCTAAACTAGCTTCTTTCTGGAGTTATTGGTCTGAGAGATTTGGGGAGTTTTAGGACTGATTGAAGGTTGACTATAGTTCATTCAACCCTTCAACTGAGAAACAGCACTTCTTAGAGCAGGGGAGACAGTATCATGGTTATGCAGAAAAACTTTCATGCCTGAGGCTCCAAAGTCTCAGGCTCAACACTCTCCTCCCCTCCCCACCACCCCCACCCCTATCACCACCAAGAGTCAGAGCTGAGCAATGAATGCTCTGGGAAAGAAAAAAAGGAGGGGGCTGGGGAAGATAGCATGATGGTTATGCCAAAGATTCTCACGCCTGGGGCTCTGAGATGCCAGTTTCAGTCATCAGCATCACCATAAACCAGAGCTGAGTAGGGCTTTTGGTCTCTCACTGTATCTTTCTTTCTCATGAAAATAAAATAAAATAAATAATATATTTTTAAAAAGGAAGATGGAAATAGAAGAGAAAGAAAGAAAAGAAGGGAGGGAGAAACAAATATTCATTTGGTTTCTCCTCCTCCTCCTCCTTCTTCTTCTTCTTCTTCCTCCTGGGCCTTGGTGCCAACACTAGGAATCCACTGCTCCTAGAGGCCTTTTTATTTTTCTTTCTATTTTATTGGATAGGATGGAGAGAAATTGAAAGAGGAAGGGGAGACAGAGAGGGAGAGAAAAAGATAGACACCTGCAGACTTCCTTCTCTGCTTATAAAGCACCCCTCCTGCAGTTGGGGACCCAGGGGCTTGAACCCTGGTCCTTGTGTGTGTCCTGGTGCTTAGTACTATGTGCGTTTAACCGGGTGCACTATGACACGGCTCCCTTTACCCCCACTTTCTAAAAGAAACTTTCAGGTACAAGGAACTTACCCTTTGGAACATAAGTCTGTTAACTCTTACCTTCTTGAGGGGTAAAGGTGGTGGCCAGAAGGACAAACTGACAGAGAGGACATGCGGAGAAAAGAGGTGACACCTCCAGCTTTCTTACAAGGTCCTCTTGCCCCAGGCCATCCGCTGTGTATCTGTGATCCTGCAAGCCCACCGCCTTCTGGGTCACTGTTCTTAGGTGTTTCCTACACGTGATCTTAGCCAAAAGGCCGAGAAGCCATCTGAGGTGTTTCCTAACTGTTGAACAAGTGACTGTATTCACAATGAGAACCAACATGTATATAGCTCTGCTGAAACTCGGTGAGTCTTCATTCTGCTGAAATTATGTCCCCTATAATTTATAAGCCATGGAATTCACCGGTTGTAGGAGCATAGTTGATGAGATTGTTTGCCTCCAGGGTTATCTCTGGGGCTTGGTGCTGGCACTATGAATCCACTGCTCCTGGCTGACATTTTTTCCATTTTTATTGGATAGGTCAGAGAGAAATTGAGAAGGGAAGGGGAGATAGAGAGGGAGAGATAAAGATAGATACCTGCAAACCTGCTTCACTGCTTGTGAAGCAGATTCCCTGCAGGTGGGAAGCTGGGGCTGGTACCCCTATCCTTGTGTGGATCCTTGCACTTCATACTGTGTGTGCTTAACCACATGTGCCACTGCTAGGCCCCCATGATTTTTTTTTTTAAGAAATGTACAAATTTGAAGGTGTTCTAATCAGCTCAGGCTTATGGTTCTTCTTCTAGCGTTTGCCCTTCTTCCGTAGCCAGTCAACAGCATCAGGTTGAGCCTGATGTAAAGTTTCGAGACCTCCTTTGAATCTGGAGAGGTGGCAGTCGTTGACTCTGTGGGTCATAGTCTGTCTGGAGCCGCAGGGGCAGTTCGGGTCGTCTCTGGCTCCCCAGCGATGGAACATAGCGGCACACGGGCCATGGCCTGTTCGATAGCGATTGAGGAGAGCCCAATCATAATGTGCTAGGTCAAAGCCGGGTTGACGCTTGCAGGGGTCTGTGATGAGGTGTTTGTCTGACCCTTAATGCAATAGAAGCCCAGTGGTGAGTATCATCAATAAGACATTGGGAGCTAGCTGAACCTGTCCTATCCCCATTTCTTCTAGCTAAACATCTTTGGCTCTTTTTTTTTTTTTTTTCCTCTCCTCCCAGCCCTTGTACTGCTTCCCAACACTGATGTCTTGAACATGGCACTTGGCATTGAGTATTATAGCTTTTAAAGCAAAGGCAGGCTGGGAAGATGTAGTGGATTACCTGGGGAGTACTGGAGTGAACACAGCTGCTGACTTCCATTCCAATTTGTCAAGCAAGACAGCGGGGATTGTCACGGGAATTGTCAGGCCTTTCAATGTCCTGGACCTCTTGGGAGAGGGAAGGCCGGCCAGAAGGCCACCTGAGAAAAGGGGGTGGGGGCATTGGAATTCAAGAATCACTTTGCCACTCGCTCAGCTGACAGTCGGTCTTTGCTTAGCTTTGGTTGACTTGTAATATCAGTTCTTTACTCAATCCTGAAGATAATGTCACAACATTCTGCTTTTTGATGGAGTAGTTTTTTTCAATCTCATTAAAAAAATTTTTGTGATTAGCAGTGGTTTATAAGATTGCAAGATTACAGGATCTAGTTCCACACTGTACCCACAAAGCTCTGTGCCCTCATCCTCCCACCAGTAACCACCATTGTTCTCACACAGTCTTAGAGACACTTTGTTTCTGGTATTTTGTGCTTTTGTTTGTTTTCTTTTGTTTGAAAGTTCTTGTGTTTCAGGTCCTAGACTCCACATAAGAGTGAAACCATCTGACATTTGGTAGCTGCCTCTCCCTTCTTTACTTCAGTCTGCTAAGCATAATCACTTCTAGTTCTATCCATTTTGTCTCTAAGGACATTTCTTTTCTTATTGCAGAGTAATATTCCATGGATACCTTTTGTATCCAGTCATCTGTGGATGGGCATTTAGATTGCTTCCAATCTTTGCCATAAAGGATGGTCAGAGTATAGGTGCTATTCCTGTGACTGCCAAAACAAATTAATATACGAGGAACAAGTCAAGAGTGGTACGAATGGCCTTTTCTCACAATCCCGAAGGCCAGAAAGCCAAAAGCAGCGTTACGCTGAAACTGCAGAGCATGTGAGGCCAGAGACTCTAGGAAGAGGCTATTTCTTGCCGCTTTCTGCTTCTGTGGCTGCTGCTGGCATTCCTTGGCTTGTAGCCATATCGCCCCAGCCTTCAAATCTCCATCTGATCTGCCTTCACCTGACGGTTTCTTCTGGGTATAAGTTTCCCTTCTGTCACTGTCTGAGAAGGACTGTGATGGTGTCTAAAATGAACCCAGATAATTTAGGAAAATTTCCCGTATTTTAACCTCCTAAATCCCATCTGCAAGACCAGAGTTTTTGTTGTTATTGTTTTGTTTTGTTTGTTTGTTTTTTTGTTTATTTGTTTTTGCCATACAAGCTAGTTTGCACAGGTCCTCAGGGTGGGTAGCATGTGTATATTTTCTGAGGATCTGTTTTGTTCAGCCCACCACTAAATCCTTTACTCATATTCTTCTATGCTTCTCACCCAGGCTCTCAGCAAATTCCACTGGGTTAATGTAGGTCTTTCAAAACTCAAAGCATGTATGCCTAGAGATCCCAACTGAAATAAAAACAGAACAAATCTTCTGACTTTGAGCTAAAATTTATCCTTTGCATTATCCAAGCAGAAGAAACTAGGAAGTCCAAGAGTTCTTATAATCAATCTAAAGTTAAAAGAAAATCAGTTGAACAAACTGAGAATATTTCTTCACATTCATTTCTTACCTAAAGGTTTTCTCCTAAGAGAAGCTTCTAAAGATTCAAGTCACAGGGGGGCCAGGTGGTGGTGCACCTGGTAGAGCACACACATTATACTGCGCAAGGACCCAGGTTCAAGCCCCCACTCCCCACCTGCAGAGGGAAAGCTTGACAAGTGGTGGAGTAGGGCTGCAGGCATCTCTCTGTCTCTCTCCCTCGCTACCTCCCCCTTCCTCTTGATTTCTGGCTGTCTCTATCAAATAAATAAAGATAATTAAAAAAAAATTAAGACTCAAATCACAGTGCCAGGGTAGATAGTATAATGGTTATGCAAAGAGACTCTTTCATGCCTGAGGCTCTAAAGTCCCAGGTTCAGTCCTCTGCACCACCACAAGCCAGAGCTGATAAGTGCTCTGGTAAAAAAAAAAAAAAAAAAAAGACTCAAGTCATTAAAATAAATGTTAGAAGCAGCAGCCTGGATCTCACTGATACTCATTTGATTAAGAAAATATTATCTCTGCCTCCAGCTAGGCTTTTGTCAGTGATGGGGAAAGATAGCTGAACTGGCAGGTCAAAAGCTCAGAGAATTCATTACCAAGATAAATAGGAGAAAAGGGAATACCAACAGGCTCTGTGGACCTTGCCCTGATCTTCAGGCCAATCCTTCTCTCCAGTGTCTGCACACATCCTTGTCCCTGAAAAGAATGGAGATGACTCGATAAGCCCAATGCACAGTGGGTGACCTGGGTGTTACTTTCTGCTAAGGTTGATGCCTTGGACATCTTCTCTTTCACTTGATTGCAAATTGGTTTCAACGCAACTCAATTCAAAGTATGTAGGTGGCTGGAACTCCCAGCTCAGGGTCACCTCTGCCTGTTCTCCCAGCTTGCTTGGGGGAATAGTGTCATTTCTTTTTCCTTCCCAGATGTGTGTCCCGCTCTACTCCGCCCCCTAATTCAGGGAGAGTCTCAAGGCTTTGTCATTGTGCACTTGTAAACCCAGTTCTAATCTCTTTGGGGAGAGAAAACAACAGTTTAAGGACCAGGGAGATGTCTTAGTGTTAGATCAAGGGAATTGCCTGCCTGAAGCTCCAGAGACCTCCAGAGTCCCTGCATTTGTACAGCAGTGCTCTGACACCTCTCTCCTGCCCCCCCCCCATAAAAATAAGATAAAAGTAACAAACAAGAGGGCCAGGTGGTGGCATGCCTGGTCAAGCGCACACATTACCATGTGCAAAAACCCAGGTTTGCCCCGGCTCCTCACCTGCAGGTTGGGGGTGGAGGAAACCGCATCACAAGTGGTGAAGTAGGTCTGCAGGTATCTCTCTTTCTCTCTCCCTTTCTATCTTCTCCTCCCCTTTCAGTTTCTCTCTGTCTTATCATATTAAAATAGACAGGAAAAAAATGGCCACTGGGAGAGGTGGATTCATAGCATCAGCACTGAGCCTCAGTGACAACCCTGGTGGCAATAAAAAAAATAATAATAATACTAACAATCAAGGAGATGGTGCTACTGGCAGAGTGCAGGATTTACATGCCTACAGCTTTGGGTTCCATTCCCTGAGCTCTATTTACTGCTCTACCACTCATGGGGCTCCCCCTATCCCAGCTTCCTCCCCGGATGCTGTCCTCCTTGCTGTCCATGGCTTTCCCATATGGTACCAGGACTAGAACCTACAGTTTTGCACCTGGGGAAGGGCTTGGTCTCTTGGTGCGTGGGACCTCTATATTTTTTTATTAGTGATTTAATATATATTTACAAAGTCATAACACAGCAAGGGCATAATTCCACATTGTTCCCATCAGCAGAGTTCTGTCTCCCCATTCCCTCTATTGGAAACTGCAGTAATTCTCCCAAGGTCACAGATATGGTGCTGGGCTAGCGTGGGGGTGCCTCTTCCTGGGCGCATACACTCTGGGTTGGAGAGAACCGGACCAGAGCCAGCCTTGGCTGCTACTCACTCAGGGACAGGAGGGAGATGACTCAGGAACCAAACACGTGGTGCGAGGCAATGCAATACCTTTATTGATTAGAGAGTCAAGGCTTTTTAAAGGACAGACCTGGAAGTGGCAAGTCAGAAACGGAAATGGCTAAGAAAGGGGCAGAGAAAGGCTGGAAAGGTAGGAATTTCCTTAGCAACTGTTGCAAGGGTTTTAACTGGTGGGATTAATACTACCCTGGAGGCAGGGAGGGTCTTGAGGGTAGAAAGAAGATAGATCAAAGGAATGGAAGGGGTGGGGATCTTTCAGGCAAAACAATGATTATGTAGATAGGCCATAGTATCAGGAATTCAGGGTGCTTTGTGAGGCTCCTCACAATTTCCCAACAATTTGGGTTGACTATTATTTCTCTAACTATCTATATTTATATATATTTTCCCATTTCTCTATGGTCCTGCCTTCATTTCCTTTCTTTAATTTCTTTAATTTTTTTTCTTCATTCCCTTTCTAAGTCACACCTATATCTATCACTACTTCTGAATATCCTTACTTTTTTTCCCCTTCTTGTCTCTTAGGATCCTGATGGAATTGGGGTTCAGAGCCCTCTGGTCATATTCCCTTGGCATTTTTCCCTCTGGGAACATGAACCAAATTCTTTTCAGGGTGAAGAAGGTGGAAGTTTTGGCTTCTGTAATTGCTTCTCTGTTGGACACGGTATTGGCAGGAACCTGTCTTTTTTAATACTTGCCTTTGCTGCTATGTTGGAGCCTGGACCCATTCACTCCAATGTTACCGTGACTCTGAGGGCTAAGTCTCTTGGTCTCCCTTTTTAAACATGGAAAAACCACTGGCCACACAGTGTCCCCAAACACCAACACCTAACAGCCCCTTCTGCTGCAGGAAACGCTGTGCTAGTCTCCCAGCGACTTGGGTTTGCCCTTGACCTTATTCCTCTGCATCTAGCAGGCGTGTTTCCCTGCCTGGTTGGCAGAGGGCCATCTCTCCCCTTCAAGAAACGTTTTCATGAGCTGCCGTTTTAATCTTATCAGGGGCACAATATGTCCTCATCTCACTGTTCCCAGAGATAATTCCGCTTTGCTCTATGTCATAAGTGCCAGCTCAGTCGGGGCTCAAAATAACAAATAGGTCTGTTTCCAGTGAGGAGAGAAGCCTGGAGACACCCTGCTTAGAAGGAAGGTGTGATGACTGAGCTTTCCGTTCTCTGCTCTCTGTCTCCCTCCCCAACCCCCTAAGGGGTTTGACACTGTGTCACAGACAGGCAGGTGACCCTGAGACCCTGATATCCTTGGGGAATAGTTCTGAATGCCTTGGGAACTGGGGAGGTCAGTGCATATGAAAGGAGGGGCAGGTGGGCATAGAGCTGTGGGGACAGGGATGTCACACCCACAGTTCTTTCAAGGAATAAAGAAGGGCTACTCTTCAGAGGGGAGAAGCAAAGAGCTTCCACACTGACCCTAGACACTGGTGGCTGTCATGGCAAGTTAAGGACTTGATGGGACTTGGGGCAGGGCCCGTGTCCATCCCCATGGCACAGAGAGAGACAGCAGTGTGGGGCTGAGTTGGGGAGCACCTAGGGGAGCCCCTATTAGTGATGTTTGGTCAACAGATTTCAATATCTGCCCTACATCTATTATATTCTTAGCTGTTGGCCTGGCTTTCTATGAAGGTAATATCAGTTTTCCCCCTCAGAATGTTCAGGCAGGTTTTGCTCAGGGTACCTGGAACAGGCTTTATCTTTTTTTAAAAATTATTTATTTCTCCTTATTGCCACCAGTGTTATGGCTGGGCCTCCGCACCTGCACGACAAATCCACTGCTCCCTGCAAGCTTTTCTTTTTCTTTTTCTTTCTTTCTATTTTATTTCCAGGAGAGAGAGAGAGAGAGAGAGAGAGAGAGAGGCTTGCAGATCTGCTTCACCACTTGTGAAAGAAACACCCCCCCCCACCCACACACACACACAGGTGGTGGGGAGCTGAGGCTTGAACTCAGGTCCTTGTGCATGGTAACATGTGCACTTAACCAGGTGATCCATCACCCAGCCCCTGAGCAGACTTTTTCTAATAGGTGTCACTTTGATACATGGAACTAAGGGCAATCAAGGACCTTAGATCTTCCAAGGTCTTGGAAGACACGGTTACCAGGATCTTAAAAATGTGGTAGAGGGGCTGAACCCAGAGCTCTACATAGGTGTGAGACCTCAGAGTGACCTTTTCAGCCCAACCAAATCCTGAGATAGGAGAGAGAGAGAGAAAGAGGAGAGGCACTGAAGCTCTGCTCTGCCACCCATGGAGCTCCCTCTTGGCACCACTGGCATTTTCACGTGGGGCCAGGGTTCAAAGCCAGGGCCTTATACCTGGTAAGGAAGCCACTTTCCCCCTTGAGTCATCTCCTTCCTTCTTTCCTTTTTTTAAAAAATTTTTTTTTATTTATAAAAAGGCAACATTGACAAAACCATAGGATAAGAGGGGTACAGCTTCACACAATTCCCACCACCAGAACTCCGTATCCCATTCCCTCCCCTGAGAGCTTTCCTACTTTTTAACCCTCTGGGAGTATGGACCCAAGATCATTGTGGGATGCAGAAGGTGGAAGGTCTGGCTTCTGTAATTGCTTCCCCGCTGAACATGGGCGTTGACAAGTCGATTCTTACTCCCAGCCTGCCTCTCTCTTTCCCTAGTGGGGAAGGCCCTGGGGAAACAGAGCTCCAAGGCACAATGCTGGGGTTGTCTGTCCAGGGAAGTCTGGTCACATCCTGTTAACATCTGGAACCTGGTGGCTGAAAAGAGAGTTAACATATAAAGCCAAACAAACTTTTGGACAATCATGGATCTAAAGGCTGGAATAGTGCAGGTGAAGTGTTGGGGGGTCCTCCATTTTGTAGATAGTTAGTAGGCATATTTTAGTTATATTTCAAAGGGCCTGTAGCTATATTAATGTTTTATTTTTTTAATTTTTATTTTTTTTTTTTTGCCCTAAGTCTGAAATCTGATATGCAGGTGAATACTAATTATTGTCTGGGGAGATGATGTCATGGCTGGAAAAAGGACCAGAAAGCTGGATCAGGGAAGAGAGTAGCTCCCTAATATGGGAAAGGGGTATAAATATTACTGTAAACCCCATCAATTTGATGTGATCTGAGGCCCATATTCAGCTTAGGAGCCTGTGTGACCTCTGCATCCCTCTAGATCTGAGCTCACATTCTGGGGTCATGAGTAAGAACATTCCGAGCTGCCCCAATATCGACTCATCTTCCTCAGGTGTAGCATAGAGTATGTTGTCCAGCCTCTCTTCAGAGGATGGAACATTCTCTACCATTGTTGATCCAGGTTGAGGACATATGGGGGCCCACAAAGGGATCTATTTTGTTGTTCCTGATAGAGATGACTGGAAACAATGGAGAGAGGGATTTATTTGAGGTCTAGGCCCATCAAGTCTGTTTGGGAGACTCAGGACTCCCTGATTAGGGCCCCAGCTGGTTCTTTTTTTTTAATGGACACTACATTATATATCTATTTTATGTTTTACTCACATCTGCTGCGTCTTGATGAATGAGAGAAGCCTCCTGTTTTAACAGCTTTTACCCACTCTGTGACTCGACCCTTCCCTCTGGTGTATCTAAATGCATTTTTCTAGAAGCAAAAGAGCACAAGCCATTTGCAACTTGCTGGGGAAGCAGCTAAAAGCTGTCCCCCTGCCCCAGCCTCTTGGGGGGGGGATTTTTGAAAAGGCTGAAAGAGGTCTCACGGGAAGGGGGCATATGGCAGCCAACTCAGAGGGGATGACTACGGCTTCCATCATCAGTCTCAGAGGCCTGGAAAGAAAAAGAAGGCGTGAGAATAGGGGGTGCAGTGGTGACTTCTTCCAAGACACAGCATCCAGGGCTGCGTCAAAGGCCATTAGTACAGATGTGCCGCAGAGAGAGGCCGCAGCTGCTGGGAACTGTCACATCTTCCTGTTGCTGGAGGATGCGGGAAAGGCTTTTAACAAGGAGCCGCATGGAGCCTTGAGCTGACCTCACTCCAGTCCTCCTGGGGGAGTTTCTGCTGGTGTGGTCCTCACCACCAGCAGGCCAGAGTGTGCCCTGCAGGAAGTAGGGAGTGTGACTCTGAAGAGAAGGGACAGATGGACAAGAAGAGCCTGGGAATGCACCTGGTATGGGCAGGTGCAGAGAAAGTCACAGGGGTGGGGACACAGTTCTCTGGACAGCTGCCCCAGAACCCCATGAGCTCACAAACCCTTGTTAACACTCTTTGCACCTGCCTGGCTCCCTTCATTCAACCGAAGGGGAGGGTGAGCCTGTGTAACAAAAAACACACACGGCCCAACAATAATGCTCAACAAATGCTGAGGGCCTATTCTCTTCTGGGGCCAGTGTGAGCCCATGGCACTCCTGTCACTGAGGCAAGGGAGGTGACAGTGGGCTGGGGGGCAGCCTCTGGGCTTAGCCTGGCACCGGGACTCTGCAATAGCTGTAGCTCTCCCTGGAGGCGTCTGCCGACAGCTTTTGTTTGTTGATTTATTTGGTACTTGACACACCAGGGCAGATGGCTGGGGGAAGGGGAGGGGACTGGTAAGAGTCAATATTTGGTGACATGTGAATAATGCACTTGCAGGATTAATCAGCCTGATCATTCCTTGGCCGTTGCCAGGGCTCTACAGAGTCAGAGCTGGGTGTAGATGGGGGTGGGGGTGGCCCAGAGCTGCTCTTGGAGGCTCTCAGATCTTGACTTCTCCAGGGCTCTCGGTTGCCTTAGGCTCTATAAATGCTGGGTTCTCCTCTTCCTCTTTCTTTTCCCTTTTTATTTTTTTTTAAATTTATCTTTATTTATTAGATAGACATCCAGAAATCAAGAGGGTAGAGGGAGATAGATAGATAGATAGAGAGACAGAGAGACACCTGCAGCCCTGCTTCCCCACTTGGGAAGCTTTCCCCCTGCAGGTGGGGACTGGGGGTTTGAACCTGGGTCCTTGCATGTTGTTAACATGTGTGCTCAGCCAGCTGTGCCATCACCTGGCACCTTCTTCTCCTCCTACTTCTCTCCTTCTCCTTCTTTTCTTCTTCCTCCTCATTAAAAAAAAATTTCTCTCTTTTTTATGTCTATTTATTTATTAGAGACAGAGAGAGATTAAAAGGGGAAGTGGAGATAGAGAGGAAAAGAGACAGAGAGACAGCTGCAGCTCTACTTCACCACTCATGAAGCTTTCCCCCTGCAGAAGACCAGGGGCTTGAACCCACGTCTTTGAGCACTATAATATAAGTGCTTAACCAGGTGCACCAGCCCGTGACCCCTTTTTCCACTGTGATTTTTTTAAAATTGGGGGGGGGGGTTGATGGTTTACAGTGAATACAGTTATTCGTGCATGTGTAAAAAGTCTCAGCTTTCTGCAGAACACTCTCACCCCCAGCCTAGGTCCTCCTCCACCATCATGCCAGGACCTGAAAGCCCCCTCCCCATCCCCTGAGAGTCCTTCACTTTAGTGCAATACGTCAAACCCAGTCCAAGTCCTGCTTTGTGTTTCTCTTTCCGTTCTTATTTTTCAACTTCTATCTATGAGTAAGATCATCCCACATTCATCCTTCTTTTTCTGGATTGTTTAATATGATTCCTTCAAACTCCATCCAAGGTGAGGTGAAGAAGGTGAATTTATTATTCTTAATAACTTGAGTATTCTATTGTGTGTATAGACCATAACTTACTTAGCCACATCTGTTGTTGGACTCCTGGGTTGCTGTGGGGCAAAGGAAGCCTCCTGCACTGCTGGTGGGAATGTAAATTAGTCCAACCTCTGTGGAGAGCAGTCTGGAGAACTCTCAGAAGGCTAGAAATGGACCGACGCTATGACCCTGTAACTCCTCTCCTGCAGATATATCCTAGGGAAACAAACACACCAATGCAAAAAGGTGTGTGTACACCTATGTTCATAGCAGCACAACTTGTCACAGCCCAAACCTGGAAGCAACTCAGGTGTCCAACACCAGATGAGTGGCTGACACAGCTGGGATGATTCCTGGCATGAGTCTTGGGGTTGGACTGTCTGCGCCTCTCAGGGATTTAGTGCATTTTAAGGCTATATTCAAAGACCAGCAAACAGATTTGTGGACCAACAAAAATGGTACCAGTTTGATTTTCCTGTGCAAGTGCTTTAAAAAGAAAGGAAAGGCCTCCCACTAATTAAAAAAAAAAAGGTGGGTATTTTAATACCAAGAAGGTGGAAGGGTGTCATTTCCACAGTCACTTCAAATAGGACTATGGCTCCACAGAAACCCTCTGTCTGTCTGTCATCCTTAGACATTTCTCCTCTCCATGATGCCTAGGACAAGCCTCCTACAGATCCACCCTGTAAATGTGCTGATCTGTGTGGAAACCAGAGGGTAAAACAACTGAGACAGAACTGGGGCTGGGTGGTGGCTTATCTGGTAGAGCACACATGTCATCATGAGCAAGGACTAGGGTTCCAGTCCCGGGTCTTCACCTGCTGGGAGAGACAGGAGGAAAACTTCATGAGTGGTGAAGCTGCAGGTGTCTCAGCTTCTCTCTGTTTCTCCTTCCCTCTCTTTCTTTCACTTATCAAAAAACAAAAAGAAAGAAACCAACTGTAAGCAATGATGGCGGAGTCATGCAGGCACTTAGCCCTAGCAATAACCCTGGTGATGAAAAATGAAGAAGAAAACAGAAAGGAAAACAAAGGGGTGAAGGATGGTTAGGTCTTCTCTTCAAAGGAACATGAATAGAAGAACTGTTTAGGACAAAAATTCTTTCTATAAGTTGTTATCTATGACCACCTGTGGCCAGCAGTTTTGTATTCTTTTTTTTTTTACATTTTTTAAAAAATTTATTTATTTTCCCTTGTGTTACCCTTGCTGTTGTAGTTATTGTTGTGGTTACTGATGTCATTGTTGTTAGATAGGACAGAGAGAAATGAAGAGAGGAGGGGAAGACAGAGAGGGGGACAGAAAGATAGACACCTGTAGACCTGCTTCACCGCCTGTGAAGTGACTCCCCTGCAGGTGGGGAGCCGGGGGCTCGAACCAGGATCCTTATGCCGGTCCTTGTGCTCCACGCCATGTGTGCTTAACCTGCTGCGCTACCACCCAACTCCCAGTTTTGTATTTTTTTCACTTTTTTAAAAAAAAATTATTCCTTTTTGTTGCCCTTGTTGTTATTGTAGTGATTATTATTGTTATTATTGATGTCATTGTTGTTGGATAGGACAGAGAGAAATGGAGAGAGGAGGGGAAGACTGAGAGGGGGAGAGAAAGACAGACACCTGCAGACCTGCTTCACTCCTTGTGAAGCGACTCCCCTGCAGGTGGGGAGCTGGGGCCAGTTTTGTACTCTTTAGGTCAGATCACAGCTCTTTGCAGTGCTGGCTAATCCTCCAGCAGAGACCCTCAGACTCTCTTCCTCCTCTCCTTATTTAGCCAAGGGGAGAGACTGTGAGCTCTCAAGCCCAGCCAGGGGTGGAGGAGACAGTTCTGCTTCAGGTATAAATGATGGGAGAAGGCTGAGGGGGGCACGCTGCTGCCTGACTGCCACTGTTGGTGGCACGGCATGCCCTTTGGCAAAAGAATAATGCCTTGCTTAACTCCTTTTTTTTTTTTTTTTTGTGCCTTGACAAGTAATTTTAATTGGACATCATTTACAACAAAGGGAAAAGAAGCTGTATTTGAGATTCTAGTGGGTGTGACTGTGGAAAGACAGCGGCACAGCAGCTAGCCTGGAAATACCTTAAACTTCTCAGCCGTAAAATGGGTCATCTGTCCCCTCCTTGCACTGGCGGTGCTCTCAGCACAAGTCCACTAGGTGAAAACAGCCCTGTGGACACAGGACAGGAGGAAGGCACCCTCTCTTTGTTCCTAAAGCTACCATTCCACAGACCCAGAAACTCAAATTAGAGAACAGGCAGAAACAGCCCCAGGAAGCCTGGGCTCTGGCAATCTCAGGAGACCCTGGGGTGCAGGGTGGAGGTAACCAGAGGTGATTAAACTGGACTGAACTCACTTCAGCAGTGAAAATGCTGAAGCCCTATTTGGAGACAGAGGAACTGCCTCAGGGGACATCAATCCTGCTGGCCTGGCCCTTTGACTCAGTAGAGAGCAGGGCCTCGAACAGGACAAAAATTCAGCCATTGAGCAGGGGTAGGCGGCATAATGGTTATGCAAAGAGATTCTCATGCCTGAAGCTCCAAAGTCCCCAATTCAATCCCTCCCCACCCCCACCATAAATCAGAGCTGCTGAATGCTCTGGAAAAAAAAGAGTTCAGCCATTAATTATGGAAGCCAGCTGGGACACTTCTTTTTAAAAAAATTTTTACTTACTCTTAATATTTTCTTTATTCATTTATTGGCTAGAGACAGAAACCAAGACAGATGGGGAGATAGGGAGGGAGAGAGACAGGAAGAGAGACAGTGGCAGAGAGAAAGAAAGAGAGACCTGCAGCACTGCTTCACTGCTTGTGATGCTTTTCCCCTGCGGGTGGAGACCAGGGGCTTGAACCTGTGTCCTTGCAAATGGTAATGTGTGCTCAGCTGATTGCACCACCCTGAGAGACTTTACAAGTAGTGACATTGACCAGGATTTGACCAACTGGGCTGGGGTGAGGGGCTGGCTTTGGAGCTGGGCTGCTGAGGTTCAAATCCTGCCTCTTCTCCTCGCAGCTTACACCCCTCTCTGGGTTGCAGGCTGCTCATCTGAAGTTCCGGTTCTATAATAACAGAACAAAACTGCTTGCTGAGCTCCAGTGATGCTATTTTTTAAATATTTATTATTTGATAGTACAGAGACAATTTGAGTTAGAGTAGGAGAGGAGAGGGGGGAGAGAGAGAGAAAGAGAGAGAGAGAGAGAGAGAGATCTTCAGGAGGTGGCACAATGGATAAAGCATTGAACTCTCAAGCACAAGGTCCCGAATTTAGTCCCTGGCAGCATATATACCAGAGTGATGTCTGGTTCTTTCTCTCCTTCTGTTGGTATGCATGAGACCCCTTCTGTTTCATTTGGTTTAAATCCCCCCTGCTTAACACTATTCTATTTACATAACCACTTCATTCTATTTACATAACCGCTGTTAACAAGCACTTCCTTCCAGGGCATTGGTTCAATCCCCACTGTTTCATGATATGTTTTTGCTCCACCCCCTCTCCTTGTCACACCCTGATCCCCTCTTTGTCACACTCTGATTTTCACCAGTCACTTTTCTCTCCACCCTCTCTATGTCACATCCTGTTTCCACCTTACTTGGCAAGTATATATAAAGACAGCATTGTGAGTTTTACAGTACTGTGCCTTGAGTTTAGCTTAGCTCGTCTTAGATTGTGCTGCGTCCTGCATGAATAAAGAGATACTGCCTACAGCTCAACCATGAGTCCCTGGTCGTCTGTTACCCGCCCATGAAGCTAGCCCGGCGAAAACAACATAACCCATCAAAAACAACATCCTTCTATCTTTCTAATTAATAAACGAAATACCTTAAAAAATAAAATAAAATATTTAAGAGACAGAGAAAGAGACACAGTGTTGCTTCACCACTGGTGAAGCCTTCTCCCTGTAGGTGGGGACAGGGGATTGAACCCAGGTTCATGGTAACATGAGCTCAACCTGGTGTGCCACCACTCAGCCCCAAGTCAGAGATTTCAGCAAGACCTTCTTAAAGAATGGAGATCAGGGAGTCGGGCTGTAGCGCAGCGGGTTAAGCACATGTGGCGCAAAGCACAAGAACCAGCATAAGGATCCCGGTTCGAACCCCCAGCTCCCTACCTGCAGGGGAGTCACTTCACAGGCGGTGAGACAGGTCTACAGGCATCTATATTTCTCTCCCTTTCTCCGTCTTCCCCTCCTCTCTCCATTTCTCTCTGTCCTATCCAACAGCAATGACATCAATAATAACTACAACAACAAAACAACAAGGGTAACAAAAGGGAATTAATTAATTAATTAATTTACAAAAAAATAGAGATCAATTATTAACTGAGGATCCCATTAGATTTTTTAACTCTGGCCAGAGCCTAAGAGAAATGGCTTGCCTCCAAGTGTCTGAGCTTTGGTGACTGACACAATGTTTTGCAGTTACCATTGTTATTTTTACAAAGACAGAGTAATGGAGAAGGAAGGTAGATAGAAAGAGAGAGACAGGGAGTCAGGCGGTAGCACAGCGGGGTAAGTACATGTGGCATGAAGTGCAAGGACATGTAAAGATCCCAGTTTGAGCCCCCAGTTCCCCACCTGCAGGGGAGCCACTTCACAGGCAGTGAAGCAGGTCTGCAGGTGTCTTTCTCTCCCCCTCTCTGTCTTCCCCTCCTGTCTCCATTTCTCTCTGTCCTATTTAACAATGACATCAATAACAACAACAAGAATAACTACAACAACAATAAAAAAACAAGGGCAACAAAAGGGAAAGTAAACAAATAAATATATATATATAAAAGAGAGAGACAGAGAGACACTTGCAGCACTGCTTCACCACTCATGAAGCCGCCCTCCTGCAGGTAGGGACAGGGGTGGGGTGGGAGCTTGAACCCAGGTCCTTGTGCATGGTATACAAGCCCACCATGGGTCCTACTCACCCTCTCTCTCTCTCTCTCTCTCTCTCTCTCTCTCTTTCTCTCTCTCTCTTTCTCTTTATTGTCACCACTCCTAGTGGCCATTTTTTCCTTTTCTTTTATCTTTCTATTTTTTATTATTATTGACTAGGACAGAGAGAAATTGATAAGGGAGGAGAAGACAGAGAGAGAGAAAGACACCTGCAGGCCTGCTTCACCACTCGTGAAGTGCTCCCACTGCAGGTGGGGAGTGAGGACTTGAACCCTAGCCCTTTTGCATAGTAATATGTGCACTTAACTGGGTGCACCCCCCTATACATACACACACCCTTAACTCTTCTCTGTTGTGTCCAAGGGCCAGGCCAGCAGGACTGACTTCCCCTGAGGCAGTTTCTCTGTCTCCAAACTGGGCTCCAGCATTTTCACTGATGAAGTGAGTTTAACCCAGTTTACCCACCTCTGGTCACCTCCACCCTGCACTCCAGGGCCTCCTGAGACTGCCTGAGCCCAGGCCTCCTGGGGTTGGTTCTGCCCTGTTAAGAGTCCCCCCCCCACACACACACATACCCCATGGAGATGCCCACCCTGTCTTGTCTGATTCCTACCATCCTCTGCCTACTCACCTCTGTCCTGGCCCAGAGTCACAGCACATGGGACTCCAGGGCAGCTGATCTCTCATGAATGTCCACCCACAGGTCAGGTCATGATCAGTCATGACCACCAACCTCTGCCATGCTGGACAGCCTTTGTTGGACTTTGGGCTCCTGCCAGCTGACATACAGACATAAGGACTGTCCCTCAGTCCAGGAAGGGCTCAGTATCCCATGTGCTTCCCGCACTGCTGACGGGAAGCGGAGTGTCCTGAATGGAGCCGAACCTTCCTGGAACCAGTGTCTCCAGGATACTCTTCCTTCTGTCTGTCCCAGCACACCCCAGCCGCTGAGCCTGGTGACATCCCCGGAGACTTTATCAGTGTCAGCACAGGGGTCAAAGCAAGTCCCTCCAAGCCTCCTTTTGTCCTGGAGTCCCTACAGCACCGAACACCTTGGCTTTGGCTTTAGTTGTGTTGTTGAAGAACTGGCAGCCTCAGTGACAGGACGAGGAGTGGCTTTTTGAAAAGTGTGACACACTGTCTTGAAGGGGCTTTCAAAACGTCTGAGATCCAGCAGCCAGAAAGAGGAGCTGAGCAGTGGAAATGGAGCCAGAGGGGAATGAGAGAAGATCCTTCTCTTTCCCACACACTAGTATCCAGCCAAGTCCAACATTTTTCACCGGGGTCTCCCCAGTGGGCACATGGGTGCAGTTTCTAGGCCAGGACTCCCCCCGCCAAAAAAAAAAAACTCTCCCCTGGAAACCAAAGGGGGTGAGAGGGTCTGTGAGGTAAGGGCTGTTTTACTGCTTGCCCGATGGTGCAGGGTAGGACAGAGGGGTGGGGGAAGGTGGTGCTGACACTTGCAGAAGCAGACAGGTCACGGGACCCCTGGCTTGTGGTGTAGTGTCACCTGGCTAGTGACCCACCCATCAGAGCCTGTGCTTGGCTGGTGCTGAAAGGCATTGAAGTGCACAACTAGTCACTTCAATGACTAGTCATTGTTCCTCATAAACGGCCCAGTCACGGAACCTGAGATGTCTGTCTGCTTCTCGTGAAGGTGCCTATGACCCCCTTGCCATGACAGGATTTAGTTCTAGTTGGGGCTGCTTCTCCCCTTCCTCCATTGCTGATGAACTAGGCAGTTCAATGGACTGGATGTGAGCAGGTCCCCTAACTTCTCCACGTCTGTGTCTCCCTCTGTGGGAGGCACGTGGCGGACCTTAGCATCTCTGTGTGGCAGAGTGGGCCCTGTGAGGTGTGGGGTGGCTTCCTGACATAACAGAGACCCTTACCAGTCTGTGCTCCCTGTCAGCTCACTCTGTGTGAAAGTGAAGGGTTGTGACTGAAAGCCAGGCATAAGCCCCTTAGTTGGGGAGAAGTTAGTGCTCTTGAAAGACTTCATTCAGTGTTAGTACAAAAGGATTTCTTGGTGGTATCTTCTTCTCTTTTAAGAGTTTCATGGTTCAGTTCTGTTCCTTTATTTATTTATATTTTTAAATAGCTACTTATTGGATAAAGACAGAAATTCAGAGGGGAAAGAGAGGTAGCAAGAGAGGGAGAAACAGAGAAATACATGCAGCACTGCTTCACCACTCATCAAGCTTCCCCCTTGCAGGTGAGGACTGGGAACTTGAACCCAGGTCCTTGCACATGCTAACGTGTGCTCAGCCCTCTGTTCCTTTGATTTTGGTATTCCATTTACTCTCTCTTTCTCACAGTGTGTAGACGTATGTGTGTGTACTACTTCAAGATATACCGTATTTACTACTTAATTTTATATTTTGTGAAAACATTTTACAAATTGATGATTAACAAAGTAATCATCACCATTTATGCTATATTTGCTATGCTGTGTTGTATTATATAATTATGATATTATATATATAATATGATATGTAGCTTTCATATCATGTGTTATTATTAATTCTTAACAATTAATAAATACAGTTTATTAGCATTTAAAGAACCAATTTTCCTGATTCCTAGTGCATCTTCCTGGGAATTAATTGCAAATCCCAGTAAGTCTAATCTGCTTAGTGGTACAGAGAGCAGGCAAAATGTTCTCCCTAGTTCTAGAGTTAGACTGGACATTCAGATCTCCCCTCTTAGGAACCCCAAATACACACCATAGAAAGACAGAGCCAGAGCCAGAGATACAGAGACAAATTCACCACAATTCTAAAAGCTTCCCTCAGCACATCGGGGGCTGAGCTCAAATCTGGGTGTGTGTGTGTGTGTGTGTGTGTAGTACACACTCTTTGTGTGAGCTGTCTACCCAGCCCTGAGGACCATTATTTCTTCATTGTTTCCAAAATCCATTTGACATTTCAGTTAATTCACACAGTATGACACTCTGTACCTTAGGAGAATTGGAAAAAAATAGTTGATACTACAGAAATCCCTTTTTCCTTAACTAGGAAAGACTGTACCTCTCTGGGCTTTTATCTCACTCGGTCACGGTCACGTGGGGCCAACTTCCTTAATGGAAACCACTTTCTTTGCTCCCAGAAGCTTTTCATCTCTCCTGAGAGGTCAGGGGATTTAAAACCCAACTCTCTCCTGTGTTATGGGGTCAGATGAGTCATTATTATGTCTGGATTTGAATATCACTCCCATAAAAGGGTTTATAAAAGATGTTTGATGGAGCCTGGTTAGTTCAATGGCTTTGAAACCCTTCCCCCCTCCATTTAAGATTTCTGCCATAGCTTCCTTCAGATTTGGATCAGTGATTTTAATTTTTTTTTCAGGTTCAGGTATAAAGTTTCAAGTTTCTTCTTAAAATGAATACAGTCCAAGATAAATTCTCAGAGGGTTATTTTCCTCACTCACAGAACAGATGACATCACTTCTTTCGCATTCGATTTATACACCTTTGCCAACTCACCCCTACAATCCGAGTATAAATCACAGGATGCTGAAGACGGTAGTCGATGTCGGGCCATCAAGACTCACTCTCTCACTCCGCTGACTAGGAAACCCTAAGAAGTGAAGTGATTTGGTCAAAAGTCTCAAAGTTACAAATGAGATTTCCTCTAATAGTTTGATGCAAGTCATACTCTCTGTCACTTGTGTAAGTTAGGGCAGAGAGTAAAGGGGGGAAGAGAGTTGGAGAGATCAAAGTCAGTGACAGAAAGTGCCTGGGAGATTTCCAAACAGGGAACAGGAAGTGACAAGATAATCAAAACTGAAGTTGGAATAAAAACAGGAGACGCACAGGTGAGAAGTCAAATATGGAAATGCATCAAGAATTGGCCAAGCGCCAAGAAGAGATTGTGAAGTGGGGGAAGGGAAGCTGTGAGGCTGTGTTCTTCAGAGAGTGAACTATTCGGGGCCAGGTGGGAGCGCTCTGGGCTAAGTGCTTATCACTGCAAAGTTCAAGGACTGGTGTAAGGATCCTGGTTCGAGCTCCTGGGTCCCCGCCTGGGGATGGGGGTCACTTCACAAGTGGTAAAGCAGGTCTTAGGTGTCTTTCTCTTCCCCACTCTGTCTTCCCCATCTCTCTCCATTTCTCTCTGTCCCATTCAGTAACAATAACAACAACAAGGGCGACCAAAAAAATGGGGACAAAATGGCCTCCAGGAGCAGTGGATTTGTAGTACAGACACCGAGCCCCAGCGATACCACCACCACCACCCTTCAGTGTCACGTGACAACAAGACGGATGACACCAGGGAAGCTTCATGGGTGACGGAGACTCTCTGTCTACCTGTTTCTTATATCTCCCTGCATGTGGGGACTGGGGACTGGGGACTGGAACCCAAGTCCTTGCACATTGTGGCATGTGTGCTCAGCCAGGTATGCCACCACCCAACCCTTCAAATTGTTAGTTATTTCAACAATCAAAAGCTCGTATCCCTATGGCAGTGTAAGATCATTCATTGTACAACCTATGACATCCAGTTTTTCTTAAAACCCTTTGCTATTCTTTGGGTTAAGCACTACCTGACTATTTCTTTTAATTTTTTATTTATAAAAAGGAAACATTGACAAGACCATCGGATAAGAGGGGTACAGCTTTGCACAATTCCCTACCTGACTATTTTCTTTCCAGATGCTCTGTCTCCTCACCCATCACATCACTTTTTTGTCAAGCTGACTTTTTTTTCTTTTAAATCTTTTATTAGTGATTTAATAATGATTAACCAGATGGTAAGATAACAGGGTTACAATGCCACACAACTCCCACTACCAGAGTTCCATGTCCCATCCCATCCATGGGAAGCCTCGTTATTCTTTATCCCTCTGGGAGTATGGACCAAATTCTTTTTGGGGTGCAGAAGGTGGAAGGTCTAGCTTCTGTAATTGCTTCTCCGCTGAACATGGATATTAGCAGGTGGATCTATACCCCTAGCCTGTTTCTAGCTTCCCTAGTGGGGTGGGGCTCTGGAGAGGTGAGACTTGAGGACACATTGTGAGGTCTGGACTGACTTTTTACATGAAACCTTCTCTACTTCTGTAGTCCTGAGCTCTCTAGTTCCGCCACCCTCTTACCAATCTGAGGCCTTCTGACAGTTTTTTGCTAGGTTGTTCTGGCTGTTGGACTGGAGGACACCATGTTCTCCTCTTCCTTGGCTCACTCTTTTGTCTTGCTGATGTATGCTCGCCAGTCACTTCCTTAGAAAGGTCAAACGTTAGGGTTGATCTGTGTCTGAAAGAGCCTCCATCTGCCTGTTAAGATTAATCCACCCTCTGACTAGTGGCAGAAATACTAGGATGAAAATGTGTCCTCTTCAGTATTTTGAAGCTGTTGTTTCTGACTTTCAGTATGACTGTTGAGAAGGTTAGAACTGTAGTGATTTTCATTCTGTTATGAATTGTTCTCCTGGAAGCTCTTAGAATCATTATATTTATTTATTTTTAATTCAAAAGTTTTAAGAAGTCTTCTTTCTTTTTTTCTTTTTTTTGCCTTCAGGGTCATTGCCAGGGCTCAGTGTCTGCACCATGAATCCACTGCTCCTGGAGGCTATTTCCCACCCTTTTGTTGCCCTTGTTGTAGCCTTGTTGTGGCTATTATTATTGTTGTTGATGTCGTTCATTGTTGGACAGGACAGAGAGAAATGTAGAGAAAATGGGAAGTCAGAGAGGGGGAGAGAAAGACAGACACCTGCAGACCTGCTTCACCGCCTGTGAAGCGTTCCTCTGTAGGTGGGGAGTCGGGGGCTCGAACCAGGATCCTTATGTCAGTCCTTGAGCTTTGTGCCATGTGCACTTAACCCACTGTGCTACCACCTGACCCCCAAAAAGTCTTATTTCCTTCTTTGTGGGGGACAGACAGAGACAGAGGGAAGGAGTGAAGGGTAACCCAGTGCTGAAGCTTCCCCAGGTATGGTAAAGGGCGGGTCTCAGATTTTGGTCAAGCACGGCATCGATTTTGATCTTAGATTTTGATCAAATATGTATCTGCTCCATGCTGTCTATTTTCACACTGTGGGAGCCCCACCTCAATCATTTGATTGTCGATAGTGGACTTTTCATAGTCAAGGCCACTGGCTCGAGGGTCAGCTGGCTTGAGTAGGGCGCTGGCTCACATAGTCTCCCTCTTTTGCTGGCTAATTTCAAACTCCTTTACACGACAGCGAGGGTGAAGTTGGATCACACACAAGTGGCAATTAGAGTCGTGCCTGGAACCCGGTGGCAGCTGAGCCCGAGTTCTTGCCCTGCTGGCGGAATCCTCAGAGTCCAGCTCTCTGGCTCCCTGTGGCACTGAAGTCCATATGCCATCACACCTCCCCTCCCCTCCGTTCCTGCTGCCCTTGACTGATGCCCTCAGGAAGCCGCTATCTGCAGACTGGCGTTTCCCGCTGCAGCTTCCAGCCTGGATGGCTCCTTTCTCTCCTCCCTTGTGTCTGGAGCACTTCAAGTGCTTCCCACCCCTTCAGCAGCTTCTGAGGAAAAGGCTAGATTTTCCCCACTTGAGAAAGGAAAGATGGACCAGAGGAGCTAGCACAGTGGCAGAGCACAGGGCTAGCGCACACAAGTGCCAGGTTCGGTCCCCAGCACCACCCACAGACAAGGCTGGGCAAGTGGTGCTCAGGTTAAAAACAGATGCAGGGGCTAGGGAGACAGCATAATGGTTCTGCTAATGACTTTCATGCCTGAGGCTCTGAAGTCCCAGGTTCAGTCCCCTGCACCACCATAAGCCAGAGCTGAGCAGTAGTGTTTTAGTGGCATATTTTCTCTCTCTCTCTCTCCCTCCAAAACAAACAAATAAATAAAATAAAATACTTAAAAAAAAAAAGAAGTAGTGGGTGGGGAGGCCTGGAGGAGGCATTTGCTCTGACACAGCAGGTAAAAGAGTTTCCAGTTCCTGTTTGTGCTGACAAGTGGTGACATGTTATAGGTTGCTTCCTGGGAGCTTCTGCAGTGAGACCCAGCGTTCCTTCTTCTGGCTGCAGACACTCCCACTGGGAGCTTCTCTTCCTGTCTGGGGTGATGCTGGTTGCACCCCCACTTCCCAATGTCCAGTCCCTTGGCCTCTGCAGCCAGACTGCCCTTCTGTCTCACGTCTTGGCTTCTGTTTCCCAGTCAGTCACAGGGCTGCCAGATTGAGCAAATCATCACACCCCTCACCCTTGAACTTCAGGTGCTTATCTGGAGAGCCTTTCTCACTAAGTGTGCTCCATTCAGCCAGGCAGTGATGCACCTAGTTAAGCACAAATGTTACCAGGCACAAGGACCCAGGTTCAAGCCCCAGTTCTCCACCTGCAGGGGGGATGTTTCACAAATGGTGAAGCAGTGCAGCAGGTCTCTCCCTCTCTCTCTCCCTCTCTCTCTCTCTCTCTCTACCTCCCCTCTCTTTCTCAGTCTCTATACAAAATAAATAAAGTTTTAAAAAAGGAAAAATTAAATAATAAAAGTGTGTCCCCTGCAGTTAGCAGGGATATCCCTGTACTCAGATGTCCGGTGTGTATCAGCTATTTTGATGCAATTGGAGATTCTACGCTCCAGGTGGCCTTCCTCTGATTCTGGAAAGAGCTAGACAGGCCTCCTCGGTCTGTACCACAAAAGGGCTTTGTCTTCACTCTCTGCCTTTTCTTCAAGGCCCCTTGGCTGTTTACTTGCCATATGGCAGCCGGCACACTAGACTAGACTAGACCTTGGTAAATGAGAGTCTACCTCTTCAGCCTCAAAGGAAGGGACCAGGCTGATTCATCAGCTGTCTCAGTCCCCCTCCCCCTGCTCTGCCTGTCCCCCCTGTTCCCCGCCTGGCTGGGCTTCAGTAAATCAGCCTGTGATTAAATGTCTGTGTGCATGTGTGTGGGGGGGTGGCCTCTGCTCAGAATCTGACTCCGGGTTCTAGAGAGCGCTGCCTTTGCCTGTGTCCTCACATCAGGCTCTCGAGATGGTTTCTTCCTCCAAGAATTTAGGGCTTGTTCTTGGCTGAAAACAACACTGCACCCAGTGGGGTTCCTCATCCCAGGGCAGGGCAGGTGACAGGTGTCTCCAGCGGGGAGGGGAGTCTTCCTACAGGGCTCCCAAGAGGGGGGACTTGACATGGAACACTGGTCCCAAGGCAAAGCTCCACGTTGCCAGAACCCAGGAGAGGAGAGGAGATGGGCCATGAATGTATGAGTTAAAACGGCTCAGGAAAGTCACTTGCAAAATAGCGGGGTGCTTTCATAGGTCTTCCTGGGAGCCTTCAGTTTGGGCTCAGTTCAAGGGCGGCTGACTCTCTACTTCCCTCCCGCCCAGCAGGGCTGCCTCCTCAGGGGCCTGGAAGGATGAATCCAGAGACTGCTATTGTGTGTGTGTGGCGCTGGGGCCTCACACACAAGTAATGTGACAGCTCCCGTAGCCACGTTTGCATTCTTTTTACTTCAGGTAAAGAGAAAAACAGTTGATGGGTTTGGACTTCACATCACCAGAGCTTTTCACATGGTGTTAGCATTTGAACCTTCACCACCCATGCACAGCAAGGATGCCCTCTCCGCTGAGCTACCTTCTAGCCCCTGAGAGACTTTTTTTTGTTTTTGTCTCCAGGGTTATTGCTGGGGCTTGGCTCCGAATCCACTGCTCCTGGATGCTATTTTCTCCCCCTTTTTGTTGCCCTTGTTGTTTATCATAGTTGTTGTTATTATTGTTGTGATTGCTGTCATTGTTGTTGGATAGGATAGAGAAAACTGAGAGAGGACTAGAAGACAGAGAGGGGAAGAGAAGGAAAGACACCTGCATACCTGCTTTACCACTTGTGAAGTGACCCCCAGCAGATGGGGAGCTGGGGGCTCGAAGCAGGATCCTTACTCCAGTCCTTGCCCTTTGTGCCATGTGTGCTTAACCTGCTGCGCTACCGGCCGGCTCCCAAGAGAGACTTCTTAAAGGGTGTCTTTCTTCCTGATGTGGGGGGTCCACCTGCTCTGTAACACCACTCCACTGACACACATAGACTTGGACATTTATTCTAGGCCCTTCCCCATAGAACACAGAGCATGCCCCAGTCCAGCAGCAAACACTCACACTGAAGAAGGGATTATTATTATAATTATTTAATGCCACCAGGGTTATTGCTGGGGCTTGGTGCCTACAACTACAAATCCACTGCTCCCAACAGTCATCTTTTCCTTTTTTTTTTTTTTTTTCCTTTTTATCTGACAAGACAGAGAGAAATTGGGAGGGGATGGGAGACAGAGAGGAAGAGATAAACATAGATACCTGCAGACCTGCTTCACTGCTCATGAAGCAGCCCCCCTGCAGGTGAGGAGTAGGTGCTCAAAGCAGGGCCCTTGTACATGGTAACATGTGATGTCAACTGGGTGATGCCTACACCCTTCTGTACATGGGCATTGTGGGGTCCTCAGACAATGGACCATTTTTCCTTCCTTCCCCCTCTTTAATGGAGGAAGTGGAAGTCTGGAAACTGTTAACCTTGAGAAAAGTCACAACCAAGGTCAGCAGTCAGCCAACAGCTCTGGCTGAGACTAGAAACCCAACAGGTGTCCCAGGAGGCATTTTGATGTGTATGTGTGTGGGGGGGTGCAGGTGGCTGGGTGGGTTCTCATATAGGGAAAATAATAGGATGAGATCATGGACGATGAGGTAGTGGCTGGATGAAGGAGTCCCAAGGTAAACTGGGCAGGGGAGTGGTTGGATGAAGGAGTCCCAAGGTAAACTGGGCAGGGGAGGAGGTCAGAGGAAATGCAGGTGGGAGTCCTTATCAGCTCTTTCAATGGAATCTGTGTATTTTTGCTGGCAGTAGGCCAGGTGCTGGGCTGCCCTGGACCCAGGTGAGATCAGTTAAAGAGGAGCTAAAACAGCTTCTTCAAGCTGGTGTCCCCTGGGCCACCTTCCTATGGTGCCAGCCTGCAGCAGGGAGTCTGCCATGGGAGGTGGGTGAGTGGGGGCTTGTTCCTACTTTCTTCTGTTTTTCTGGGGACTCCGGAAGTTTCCTGAGGGTGGAGCTTTTGGGGGTAAACCAGGACAGCTGGCCTTTCTCCTGGCCGCCCTTCTTTCAAGTCCCTCCCCACTCTGTTCTCCACAAACCGAGCAGAGAGGAGCAGAGAGAGCGGGAGAGGTTAGAGCGAAAAACTGAGCTGTGGAAGCATTTGCCAAGCCTGTCCCAGAGGCTTTGAGCGTTTATGTACTAAAGCAACAAGGTTCTCTCTGAAGGTAGTAGAGGAAAGGACACATAATTTCTTTTCATTCACAAACCCCCTTCAAAGAGCTTCCTCAAAGATTTCTTCCACAGCTTTCTTGTGTTTTGATATTCCCCTTAATGCTTCCAATCAGAAATTTTTAAAAAGCTGTGACTGTGACCCCTGGGGTGTTTGTCTGAAGTTTCAGCTTCTTCTTCTAGCGTTTGCCCTTCTTCGATAGCCAGTCAACAGCGTCAAGTTGAAAGCTGTCAGGAGCTGCTTGTTGCTGGCTTTGAAAGTGACTGGGATCCATGTGGATTCAGTCGGCTAGGAAGGATCGTCAGTTTCCCCAATGAATGGGTACTCACGGGATGCACCACGAGAAGGTTGATCCAACGCATCCCAAATTTCAGCTAATGCTCCCTGAACCCTTTCAGAGGGACAGCCCACAGCGCTCTGCTACCACCTGCTGGTGGAGTATATAAATTAAATCCTGCCCTGCCACTTCACCCCAGTCCTGCATTATTTTGCCCACCCAATTTTGAAAGCCAAATTGTCACGACACCTCATCTGTCTTGTGCTGTACTGTCATCTTTATTTGGAAGCCAGGGCCAAATATGTCTTTCTGTTTGCTTTACCCTGTGACGTGCGGATCCCAAGAAGCCTTGCCAAATAATTGACCACTTTAATCTCTCAAAGAATAGAAGGAAATTGCAAGCAAACACCGTGAAGTACATCATTTGTGAAAATGCCATAAGTGTATGGATCTTATTAGATTATGATAATCAAATAAGGCTTGTAAGGGGTTTATTAGTCAGCCACGGTTCATCATTGCTATTATCACACTGAGTTTCCGTTATTAGTTTCCCTCAGGGGATTTAATTGGAATTGCTCTAGGACAGGTAAATCTTCTTTAAAAAATATCCCTTTCCCTGGATGTCGTTAATCCCTCTGCATCTGAGTAACTTGCGGGTTCTGAAGGCTGATGGGCTTTTTCATCACCGGGGTGCTTTGTGGGAGCAGTGGACCCAAACCTTGCTGGTATGTTTGGTGTCTTCTTTGAGGGAAATTATTTCTCTTCCTGAGGGCTGGGTTCCCAGGTTCTCAGGGCCTGGAGATGGAAATCATGTCTATTGGTATAAGAATCAAGTGGGGTGTGTGTGTGTGTGTGTGTGTGTGTGTGTGTGTGTGTGTGTGTGTAAGAGAGAGAAACAGTGAGGGGGGAAGAAAAGCTTCTGATTTTTTCGATGTTCACTCCAGAGGCATTGTTATCACTGGCAATTCAAACCAAGTTTCCAGATTTTACTTCTAGAAAACAAAGACTTTATTTTTTATTATTGTTTTTGTAATCACTGGGGTCTCAGCCTTTCGATTCAACATTTTTTACATAGAGAGACCAAGAGATAGGGGAGAGAGGAAAGATATCACCACACCCAAACTCCCCCACACATGGTGGGAGCTGGCCTGAACTGCCTGGCAGTACAGGTGTGTCACCAAGTGAGCTGTCCTGGGGGCCCCTCCGCTTTCCACTGAAATAATGGGGTAGTTTCACAGGCGCTCTAACTCCCTCTCAGTCTGCTGGTCCCCACTCCTGCCAGGGCTTTTTGTGAGCCCTCTAGCCCCCTGCCCATTGCCCCCATCCTGCCTCTCCTTCCCCTCAGTGAACAGAGGCCCCTTGTGAAGGGCCATGGGAAGGGATGGGGCACAGCTTGGTAGCTATGGGAGTGCCACAGAGGGAGCAGAAAAGTCAAGAAGTGGGGGACCTTGAGGGTGGGCAGATGAAGAGGACCCCTCTACCCACAATTTTGCACACAGCTCACTGCTCTGCACAGATGCCCATCAGAGGTTCTACACATGGCATAGTCAAGATGGTGGGGTGCTGCCCACTGCCATCCCCCACTCTCCAGATAGGCTTGCAGTGCTCACCCTGAGAGTTTGCGTGGGAAGTTCCCGGTGCCATTCATGGGGTGGACAGTGACCCTCTCTCAGCCATGGTCTTCACCTGGTAGGGGTTTGGGGGGCCTCCAGCCCTGTCCTGTTCTGTTTTTACTTTGATGCAAACACAAGCCCACTTTCAGGTCCAGTCTTGGGGTGTCATGACACAGATCCTGTGACACACGGACACTGTTATGACAAAAACAGCTGGCAAAAAGGTGGCTGTCTTTCCAATAGAGCAGCACCTCTCTGAGAGAAAGGTGGGTTAAGAGAGAGAGTGACTGTAGAGGTCACATAGGCTCCTAAGCTGAATATGGGCCCCAGATCACATCAAGTCGATGGGGTTTACAGTCAACAATATTTATACACCTTTCCCATATTTGGGAGCTACTCTCTTCCCTGATCCAGCTTTCTGATCCTTCTGCCAGCCATGACATCATCTCCCCAGACAATAACTAGGATTCACCTGCGTATCAGATTTCAGGCTCAGAAAAACAAAAACAAAACAAAACAAAACTAGTCTAGCCACAGGTATGTAGGTGTCTACCTGCTTCACTGCTTGTAAAGTGACTCCCCTGCAGGTGGGGAGCTGGGGGCTCGAACCGGGATCTTTAAGCTGGTCCTTGTGCTTTGCGCCAACTGCACTTAACCCGCTGTGCTACCACCCGACTCCCTCCCCCCTTCTTTGGAATGGAAGCTTCAAGAACCCTGGGTCACTGCCAGTCTTTTCTCACATGCACCTGAGTCAGGGACACAGGGGTTCAAACCCCCCCACACTCACACATATCACACCCCTTTGCCACACATCAAATTGTAGACAAGTATTGTTGTAATGTGGACTCGTTCCCAACAGGATCAGATGGTACTTCTTTCTTTCTTTCTTTCTTTCTTTCTTTCTTTCTTTCTTTCTTTCTTTCTTTCAGAAAGGAGACATTAACAAAACCATAGGATAGGAGGCTTACAACTCCACACAGTTCCCACCTCATATCAAATAATATTGCATCCGCCGATTGATCGCAACCTAATCAACACAACGAGTGCCACCCCAGCATGCTTCACTTCAGACTGTGTCCAGAGACTTCAGGTGTGGAATGACAACCCTTCAGCTTCATCATTCGGGTGAGACCTTTCCTTTCATAGTATTCTCTAATTCCATTCCAGGTGGGCCACTCCCCAGATGGTAGTTCTAAGAAAATGACTCGGGAGTCGGGCGGTAGCGCAGCAGGTTAAGCGCAGGTGGCACAAAGCACAAGGATCCCGGTTCGAGCCCTCAGCTCCCCATCTGCAGGGGAGTCGCTTCACAGGCGGTGAAGCAGGTCTGCAGGTGTCTGTCTTTCCCTCCCCCTCTGTCTTCCCTTCCTCTCTTCATTTCTCTCTGTCCTATCCAACAACGACGACATCAAATAACAACAACAATAATAACTGCAATAATGAAACATCAAGAGCAACAAAAGGGAATAAATAAAATAAATATTTAAAAAAAAAAGAAAAGAAAATGACTCAAGCCACTGAGTGACACTTGTAAGAGAGCTGAGTCGGTGAGGAAATAACTGAAGGAGTCTCACCAGTCAGCGGAGGCAAGTGAACTTGTGTTCTGCCAAGAGTCTGATTAAGTAAGTGATTCATGAAGCTCAGGTGAATGCAATGTCCAGGGCAAGAAAGCTGGATAGGCTGGGAGCTGGACTCGCTCAATGAGTGGCCAGAGGCCCTGGGCAGGACTTCTTTTTCTCTTTCTTTGTTTTTTAAAGATTTTTTTTTAACTTTTATTTTGTTTGACTGAACACACCAAAAGGCAAAAAAAAAAAAAAAAAGAGGAGGGTGGGCATACCCGCTTGGTTATTAGCTCCCTGCATTAAATTTGTGAGGGGAGACTGAGGAGACAGCTTAATTGTTACGCAAAAGGATTGATTTCATGCCTTGTTGTTAATATTCGGAGGCTCCAGCTGGCCGGGCTAGCTTCACGGGCGGGTAACAGAGACAACCAGACACACGGCTGGGCAGGGAAGCTGTATTTCTTTATTCAGGAACAACGATTCATAAACTAACCCAAACTAATCACCAGACAGAACTCTGTTGCCTCTTTCCCCCACGATGGCACCAAGCACTCTCTAACTCTGCCACTCTCTAACTCTCCAACTCTATAACTCTGCAACTGTGGAACTCTGGAACCCTCTCGGGGTTCCTAGGGGCGGGGCCAAGTGGGCCTGTGAAATTAGCAGGACTGATCCAATTTTCTTGGCGGGGGGGAGAGCTAGAATAACCCAATGTAAAGCATACAACAATGCCTGAGGCACCAAAGATCCTAGGCTCAATCCTTAGCACTTGTGTAGGCCAGAGGCCCAGAGCAATGAGGTCAAGCAGAACCCTGCGGAAGCAGTGCTCAGTTCCCAGACAACTCAGTGTGAGACTTCGAGGTCCTCTCCTTGGTCACCCAGGCCTCCCATGTGTCTCTCACAGCCCTGTGAGCACAGAGGTCTAGGGCGGGTTGGTGGTGGGTTATGTATGGGGGGTGGCTTCATCCTCCTACCAAGGGCCACGTGGCACGTATTTCTAGAAATCTGCTTTGGCGCCACTTCATCTTACTAACCTGATTTCACTCTTGTCTATGTCTGAATTGTTCGTGTTTCCATTTTATAAATAAAAATTATAAAAATTTTTAGAAATCTGCTTCCAGTCTTCTGGAGTGCAGTTGAGGCCTCTGGCATTGGGGCCATTTTGAAAATGAAGCAGCCCCTGCATCATTGTTCAGGGCCTCCTCTGCCACCTGCTTTCTCCTCAGAAGCACACTCCCTAGGACCCACCCCTCAGCTCCTAGCTCCTCCCCACCCGCAGGCTGAGGGTGTCACTTCTGACAAGCAACCAGGGTGCTGGAAGGATGCTTTCCAGGGACTGAAAGCTCCATTTGGTTACCCTGCCCAAGTTGGAGCAGCTGCAGAGAAGCTTCCAGGAAAAGGGGAAAAATAAATAAAAAGAAAGACAAGGAAGAGGAGGAGGAAGAGGAAGATGAGGAAGAGGAAGAGGAGGAGGAATAAGAGGAGGAAAAAGGGAGTTGGGTGGTAGCACAGTGGGTTAAGAATAGGTGGTGCAAAGCACAAGGACTGGCGTAAGGGTCCTGGTTCGAGACCCCACTCCCCACCTGCAGGGGAGTCGCTTCACAAGCAGTGAAGCAGGTCTGTAGGTGTCTGTCTTTCTCTCCCCCTCTCTGTCTTCCCCTCCTCTCTCCATTTCTCTCTGTCCTAACAACAACATCAACAACAATAATAACTACAACAATAATACAACAAGGACAACAAAGGGAATAAATAAATATTTTTAAAAATTTAAAAAAGAGGAGGAGGAGGAAGAGGTAGTGGAAGAGAAAGAAGAAAAAGTAGAGGAGAAAGAGGAAAAGGAAAAGGAGGAAGAAGGGGAAAAGGAGGAGGAGGAAGATGAAGAAGAAGAGGCAGAAGAGGAGAAAGGAAAAGGAAGAGGAGGAAGATGAGGAGAAGAAGAATAAGAGGAAGAGGAGAAGAAGAAGGAAGAAGAGGAGGAGGAAGAAGAGGAGGAGGAAGAAGAGGAGGAGGAAGAAGAGGAGGAGGAAGAAGAGGAGGAAGAAGAAGAGCAGGAGGAAGAAGAGGAGGAGGAAAGGAACCTTCTAGAACCAAGTCCCAGACGTCGCCCTCCTGCCTGGGGCTCTTAGCCTTCAGGGGACCCGCAGAGTGGTGGGGACATGTTCAGAGACTAGCCCCTCTGATCCTGGGGGTGTAAAACGCTCCTTCCCACATCTGGCACTGGAAGGGGAGTCTCTGGGGACCTCAACCCCTCATGGGCCTTCAGATTCACGGGGCTGTATTTCAGGTGTAGTTATATCCAAGAGTCAGTGTCCTCTGAGCCCCCACTACTGTGTGGCTGGGAGAAGCCTTCCTGCCTTCTGGAAGGGCTGCATGTGAAGCTGATTCGCTAAACCTCTCCTTCTGCTGGTGACATCATGTCTGGTGACACTGTCTTCATAGGAAGCCCACATGAAGCACAAGATTATTGCCAGGGAGGATGCTGTCTCTATAGATACATTTGGGTGTGAAAGGAGCACTGAAGCTGTGTAATCAGTTACTTCTCTCCAAGTCTTAAAGTGAGAGTCTTTGCCCAAATGTTCTCACCTGCTCAAGTCACATGCCAGAGACAGCTTCTACAGCTATTAAAACATTTTTTTTAAAGACTAGAATGTCTGTTTGTTCATCCACCTTACCATTCTGTAAAAAAAGGATTGACTTAATGTTGTTTTTTAATATTATAATATTTTGAAGTGTAGTTCTACCTACCTACACACACACATACACACACACACACACACACACAATAACTCCACCCATCACTCCACCCATCACCAAAGTGCCTGTGTGATCACGCCAGAGAAGCTTCTACTACTTACCCCACCTTCTGTTTTCCCTCCAATGACCACAGTAGTTTTTACAGAGCTTGAGAGTCAGTTTGGTTACTATTATTGCAACTTGTGTTTATGCTACAATGATCTATATTCTACACAGGAATGAGACCATTTGACACTTGACTTTCATTTCTTGACTTATTTAACCCAGCATAATTACTCCAATTCCACATTTTTTGCCCCCAACACAATGCCACTTTCTTTTCTTCTTATTGCCATCAGACTAAGGAGAGAGAGAGAGAGAGAGAGAGAGAGAGAGAGAGAGGGAGAGAGAGAGACATAACATTTTACCTCAAGTCCTAAAAAATGTTGAGGTTGTATTATGGGGTCAATGCCCAAGCTCAGAACCCCAGGACACTCTCACCCAGGTGAGGTGATGTGTTCTGGCTCAGAGAAGCCCTTCATTGTAAAAACTCTGGCGACACCAGCATGGAGAGGCTCTGTGTGGGACCTATGTGGAGTAGCCTCTCCAGGAGATTAGATGGGGGTGAGGATCAAGGACAGACAGACAGGAGTGTTCTGGCCATCTAAGTTATGTCTCCTCATCACTCCACCAAAGGAGTCTACTTCACATCCTCAGAGAGAAAGGACTTTGCAAACTCATTCCACTGAAATGAAGATCATCATCATCATCTTCTTCTCCTTCTCCCTCTTATTCCTCATCCTCCTTTTCCTATTTGATAAAAACCAAGAAAAATTGAGAGGGGAGAGAGAGATAGGGAGAAAGAGACACCTGCAGCTCTGCTTCATTGCTCATGAAGCTTCCTCCTGTGCACCCACTGGGGACTTGAACTTGGGTCATTGCACATGATGTGTGCACTCACTTGGGTGTGCCACCTCCTGGACCCAGCTTTTAAAAAAATATTTTATTTGTTTTATTTAAATGTGAGGGAGGTACAGAGACCAAGACACAAAGAGAAAGACCAGGTCCCTTATTAGTTCTGGTTTCTGGTGGTTGTGGGGATTGAACCTGGGAGCTTAGAGCTTCAGGCATGAAAGGTGTTGCAAGTACCATGATGCTGTCTCCCCAGCCTCAATCCTAGCTCTTTATCTGGTGCCTGAGAATGAACCAAGGGCCTTTTACATGCATGACACTGCTTAGCAACTTCCTGACCCAAATTTTAAATTATATATCAAGGTGGAAGAGAGAAACAGAGAGAGAGAGAGAGAGAGAGACAGAGAAGAGGCAAACAGAAAAACATCAAAGCATTACTCTCTTTTTAAAAAACAAATAGTTTGTTTATTATTGGATAGCGTTAGAGAGAAACTGAGAGTGAAGGGGAAGACAGGAGGTAGAGAGACAGAAAGACACCTGCAGACCTGCTTCACCACTTGTGAAGCTTGAACCTTCATCCTTGCGCACTATAATGTGAGCACTTAACACGCGGCACTGCTGCCTGGCCCCTGCAAACATTACTCTCCATCATCCATGGAGTCCCATCAGTGCCGTGCATGGTTCTTCCATGAATGAAGCCTAGTGCTTCACACTCAGCACTGTCTGCTGAGCTGTCTCCCAACTCTCTCAGTTCTCACTGGTATGGCCTCTGTAAAAGTGCTTGCTAGTTACAGTCAGGCCGTGCGTTCATCTCTGAGTCAGTCATCGTGATGCAAATGTCCACAGAGAAAATGGATCCTATCTGATCCCGTGGAAAGGGACAGAGGGAAAGAACTTGTTCTCCCAGGGAGGCTTTGTTCTCACAAGAGACCTAGTCTATGTGCATCACAGATAGAAGCAGGAACTGGGGCCAATTCTGTTTTAAGAATATATGCCCTTTGAGAATTTTCAGAAAGTTTGTGGAAACTTGAAGGCTTTCACAGAACATGGAGAAGAACAGAACATGGTGGGGGCTTTGAGTCAATGTTACCCAGATCACAAAGGGCTGAGAGATTTTAGCTGGCATCTGGGTTACTTCCCCTCTCTCTCTCTCCCTCCCTCCCTCTCTTTCTTTTTTTCCCCGTATAGATGCTGTGGAATGAACTCAGGGCCTCATGTATGTGAGACACCGCTTCACAGTCTTCCTGGCCTGATCTATTTTTTTCTTTCAGTTGTATGAGAGGAGAGACACTCCACCACTGCTCCACCACCCACCTGTGCTGCCCATGGTGCTCCCATGTGGTTCCTGATCTAAACTCAAAGCCATGGGCTCCCTGCTCAGCTCTCTCCTGGCTCGATGTGTGTTGTTTGTTTATTTATTTATTATTTTAAAATTTTACATTAGTGATTTAGTAATGATTGACAAGATTATAAGATAATAGGGGTACAGTTCCTACCACCAGAGTTCTGTGTTGCATCCACTCCATGGGAAACTTCCCTATTCTTTATTCCTCTGGAAGTATGGGTCAGAATTCTTATGGGGCATAGCAAATGGGGGGCACAGTGCAGAAGTTTCCTTTAGTGCCCAGGGTTGAGGCTGGGGGCTGGGGTGTGTGCATGGCAAAGCAAGAGCTTTCTTTTTCTTCTTAAAATGTATTTATTTATAAAATGGAAACACTGACAAGACCATAGGATAAGAGGGGTACAATTCCCATCACCAGATCTCCGTATCCCATCCCCTCCCTTGATAGCTTTTCTATTCTTTAACCCCATGGGAGTATGGACCCAGGGTCATTTTGGGGTACAAAACGTGGAAGGTCTGGCTTCTGTAATTGCTTCCTCGCTGAACATGGGCATTGACAGGTATTGACCATACTCCCAGCCTGTCTCTCTATTTCCCTAGTGGGGCAGGGCTCTGAGGAAGCAGGGCTCCAGGACACATTGGTGGGGTCGTCTGTTCAGGAAAGTCTGGTTGGCATCATGGTAGCATCTGGAATCTGGTGGCTGAAAAAGAGTTAACATATAAAGCCATACAAATTGTTGATTAATCATGAACCTAAAGGCTGGAATATTGCAGATGATTTGGGGTCTTCATGTTGGAAATAGCTAGTAGGTCTATTTTAGGTATATTCCAAAGGGCCCATGACTTTATTAGTTTTTGCCTGAGCCTGACATCTGATATGTAGGTGGACCCAAGTTATTGTCTGGGGAGATGATATCATGGCTGGAAAAAGGGCTAGAAAGCTGGATCAGAGAAGAGAATATCTCCCAAATATGGAAAAAGTGTATAAATATTGTTGACTGTAAGCCCCATGGATTTGATCTGGGGCCCATATTCAGCACATTACATTCCTATGTAACCTCTGCATCTCTGTAGGTCTGAACTTGCATTCTGTGGGCATCAGAATATTCTGAGTTGCCAGCAAGAGCCTTTTTATGTGAGCTGTCTTGAGGGCTCCTGGTTTTTATTTAACATTGCATGTTATCTTTCCTATTCTGATATGCTATTATTATTAATAATAGCACTGCACAGCTCTCTGACTTATGATGGTGGAGCAGGGGATTAAACCTGGGACCTTAGAGCCTCAGGCATGGAAGTCTTTTGTATAAGCATTATACCATCTTCCTCTGAGACCCTGCTCATGCTTTTAATTTCTCTTTCTTTCTTTTCTCTTTCCTTTCCTTTTCTTTCCCTTCCTTTCCCTTCCTTTCCCTTCCTTTCCCTTCCTTTCCCTTCCTTTCCCTTCCTTTCCCTTCCTTTCCCTTCCTTTCCCTTCCCTTCCCTTCCCTTCCCTTCCCTTCCCTTCCCTTCCCTTCCCTTTTTTTCCTTCCCTTTTTTTCCTTCCCTTCCCTTCCCCCCCTTTTTTTTTGCTTCCAGGGTTATTACTGGGGCTCAGTGCCTACACTATGAATTCACTGCTCCTGTTGGCCATTTCTTTCCCATTCTATTAGATAGGACACAGAGGAATTGAGATAGGAGGGGGAGATGGAGAGAGAGAGAGAAAGAGAGAGGGAGAGGGAGAGGGGGAGAGAGAGAGAGAGAGAGAGTCCTGCTGACCTGCTGACCTGCTTTGCGGCTTGTGAAGCATCCCCCTTGCTGGTGGGGAGCCTCGGCTGCAGCCTGGGTCCTATGTGGCACTTGACTGGTTGTGCCACCACCACCCAGCCCCCTAATTTCTTTTTCTTCATTGACTGGAACAACAGCAAAAAACCATGATTCTTATTCTTCATATGCATTTGGTGTAAAGAAATCTACTCTCAACCCTTGACTCCACCTAACTGTGTCTTGCAATGAACCTCCTTTCAAAGACTTTCCAATAAAGGTAACTGCAAAAAATGAATATCTAATATAAAATTGCAAAGTGTTATTTGCTAACCTATACAGGAAAAAAAAATACATGGGTGTGGAATGTTTAATGTATAGCCGGCCTGGAGAACTGTGGAGACTGAAGTGGCATCAGACATGGAAAAGCTAGAAGGGAAGCTGGAGGCTGCAGTGTGTTTGCCAAGTAAGGCCCCTGGATAAATTCTCTGTGGCTTTATACTGTAGACATATTCCTTCTAAATGAGAGGTGTCATTTCTTCTCCTGAATTTACTGGCTGCCTTTCTCAAGTGTAGTATGCAGTGCCTCTTGTGTGGAGCTCTAAAATTAGCTTTAAAAGTGGGCATAACAAGCTGCTGGCCTGGATTTTATCTGGTTTGTATGATATCTTTTAAAAAATCATGTCTAAAACCCCAGATTTCCAGTGTCTCTTGACATATTGGACAATCTGGCGGCATTGGACTTGAATTGTCTCCCAGTAAAGGTTGATTGTCTCTCTCGGTCATGAACTCTGCAGTTTGCCACAGTTCCTGTTGTCATTATATTCAGATGGATTTATTTAAATGGCTGGCTCCTGGGGGCATCTGAGCTTGTGACCAACATTATCCAGTCCCAACTCATCTAGGTAACGTAATTCTCTCGACAGACACCTATGAAGGCACCTCATGCATTCAAGACATAAAACATCTTGCAAGAATTTTTGCTTTGCTTTGCTTTACTTACTCCACCCAATAGCCCTTGGAAATAAGTATAATCATTCTAACCATTTTCTTCTCCTCCTCCTCCTCCTTCTTCTCCTCTTCTTCTTGTTCTTCTTGTTCTTGTTCTTCTTCTCCTCCTCCTTCTTGTTCTTCTTCTTGTCCTTCTTCTTCCTCCTCCTCCTCCTCTTCTTCTTCCTCTTCTTCTTCTTCTCCTTCTTCTCTTTATGTGATAGAAGAGAGAAAGGCAGCGAGGCATAAAGAGGAGAAAAAGAAAGACACCTGCAGAGTTGCTTTACTTCTTATGAAACTTCCCCCCCTTGTAGATGGGGGTTGGAGATTTGAACCCAAGTACTTCTTCATGTCAGCATTTGTTCTTAATTTAGCTTACTATCACCCAGCCACTTCATTTTAACCACTTTAAATATAGGATTCGGGGGAGCCAGGCCATAGCACGCTGGGTTAATCGCACATAGTGCTATGCACAAGGTGCCAGGTTTGAGCCCCCATTCCCCACCTTCAGTGAGGAAGCTTCATGAGCAGTGAAGAAGGTCGATAGGTTTTATCTTTTCCTCCCTCTATCTCCCCCTCCCCTTTCAATTTCTCTCTGTCCTAGCAAATAAAATAGGAGAGAGAGAGAAGGAGAAGGAGAGGGAGAGGGAGAGGGAGAGGGAGAGGGAGAGGGAGAGGGAGAGGGAGAGGGAGAGGGAGAGGATTTCCTAGTGCTAGAATGGAGCCTCAGCGACAATCTTAGAAGCAATAAACAAACAAATAAAAAGGACTCTGAATTCCATGATAGCACAGGAAGAAGCAGAGCCAGGATTCAAACCCAAAGACTACTCTGTCAGTTAACTGCAGCAAAGAGACTGTTGAAGGAACAGTTACCTACAACAGATTTCCCTGAAGTGCAAGAAAGCAATATCCGGAGGACCAAAGATCAAAGACTCAGAATTAGGAGTAAGAACACTGTAATTTCTTGTGGGGGGTGGGTGGGAGGGAATGCAGAGAGAGCCTCACACTTTATTAATGTGGACCTGAGGAAATTCCCCAGAATTCTCTTGGTCTCAGTATCCACAGTCTCTAAAATGGTGCTGCGGTAGGAATGGATAAATAAGGAGACCTCTGAATGCTCAACCTTCCAGATTCCTGTGTGTTTGGCGCATGAGCCAAGCAAGGAAGGAGTGGGTCCTTTGTTTTATTGGCTCCCTTTGCAAAAGGCATGGAGCAAAAGAGCACATTTGATGCCCACATCATTTTAGATTGATTATTTGTTTGTTTATTTATTTTATGAACAAGTTGTCTTGTACCAGGTCATGATGGGGTTTCTGCCTGGTTAAGAGATTTAGACAAGAAATCATTCTAGTCACTTTATGCTCACCACTGAGCAAAGCAGAAGGAACATTCTAAAGTAATTCATGGGCTGGCGCTGGCTCACCTGGTTAAACACACACCTTATCATGCATAAGGTCTGAGGTTCAAGCCCCCAGTCCCTACCTGCTGGGGAAGGGGAACTTCATAGTTAATGAAGTAGTTTCAGGTATCTCTTTCTCTTCTCTAGCTTCCCATCCCAACAACCTCTCTCTGTTCTATCAAATAAAAGAAAGAGAAAAAAATATATAGGTTTAAAAAATTAAGTAACTTGAGAATCTGTTATGAAGATGGAAAATGTAGCATCAGAAAGTATTACAATCCTGTGGCCAGGTGGTGGCGCACTTGTTTAAACACACATATTGCCACGCGCAAGGACCTGGGTTCGAGCTCCAGCTCCCCACCTGCAGGGGCTCTACTTCATAAGCAGTAAAGCAAGTCTGCAGGTGTGTCTTTCTGTCTCCCTCTCTACCTCCTCTCTCTTCTCAATTTCTCTCTGTCCTGTCAAATAAAATAGAAAGGAAAAAAATGGCCACCTGGTGTAGATAGAGGATTCATAGTGCAGATACAGAGTCTCAGTAATAACTCTGGTGGCAATACAAGAGAGAGAGAGAGAGAGAGAGAGAGAGAGAGAGGGAGAGAAGAGAGGAAAGAGGAAAGGAAGGAAGGAAACATTACAATCCTCGTGACTGTGGGCATAAGGAAAGCCCATCTCTATGGAGCACTGAGGGTAGAACAAGCAAATAACTAAGTGCATCACTCACCTTCCTTTCCACTCGATGGTTAAAGCAGCCGTCTCAGATCTGTCCCTGATTGTCCTCATTTTGCTCTGTGAGGAAGGTTAGAATCCAAATCCCTTCCTTGCCCAGAAAATAAAATTGAGGTCTGGGGACATTAAGTGACTTACCTGGCATCATCATCATCATACAGCAGCTGACTGTTGTCAGAGTCAAGGCTGGAAGTTAGTCCAGAGAGCTTTTTATTCCTTCATTCAACATCTCCAATCTAAACACTGGCTGAGGAGATAGGACTAATTTACCAAGAAATAATTAACAGGAGTAGGCATGTAATTAGAAGCTTAGATTTTGAGAGTAGGAAGGGGCCTTAGAGGCTACGTAGTATGATTTCCTGCTCAGACAGAAACTCGTCTCCATGCCCCTGACAATTGAGTACTTAGCAAATGAGTTGAGACCTACTTGTAGCGATAATTTTGTCCCTGGGAGTGGCATAGCCTAGTCCTCTTCTCTGCAGAGTTTTGTACTTATTTGAAAACAGCTCTTGGGAACCTATAAAACATCACATCTGAACTAAAATTCCTGAGCAAGTCTGCATGCTTCCATTATGCATGAGATTTTTGAGTGAGATATATTAAAAACTTGTCTTTTGGGTGTCTGGTGGAGCACGAGGACTGGCACAAAGATCCCGGTTTGAGCCCCCAGCTTCCCACCTGCAGGGGGGTCGTTTCATAAGCTGTGAAGCAGGTCTTCAGGTGTCTGTCTTTCTCTCCCCTCTCTCAGTTTCTCTGTTCTATCTAATAACAACAACAGCAGCAACAATAACAGGGGCAATAAGAACAACAAAAATGGGAAAAAATAGCCTCCAGGAGCAGTGGATTTGTAGTGCAAGCACCGAGCCCCAGTAATAACCCTGGAGCCAAAAACAAAACAAAAAAAACAAAAACAAAACTTTGTTGTCTTCCTTCAGTGGACTCTCAAGATGGCCTACAATAAATGAGACCTGATGTTCACATCCTCAAGGAATTCCTTGACAATGAATTTTGACTGCCATTTTGCCCTACATAGTCAGAAGTAAACATGCCAGTTCTGCGCCGAAATCTTAAGAAAGGCTGTCTTGGTGCTTTGCAGAGTTCACCAAGGCATACGAAATCTGGCTGCCCTGCTAAGAAAAGCATGGTGCCCAGGCGCAAAATGCTGCAAAGAGAGACCACTGAGGTGTCAGTTTAGGGAGAAAAGGAGCCATATGGGATGTTCCCGCTATGCTTGGAACCACTGGACTATACCAGCTCCAGCTGTCAACCACAAGAGAGGGTCCCAGCAAAACCAACAGAAGAGCCATCAGCCCAATCCAGTCAACACTCAGATTTGTGCAAGACAAAAAGAACCAAATATGAAGCCACACCTTTTGCAGGGTTTGCTATAAAGGTCCAGAGAACCAAAATAACCCACTCAAAAAAAAAAAAACGCTTAAAGCCAAAACTGATCTCCCTGATGCTGAGGATAGGGAATGGTGCCTCTGTTTACCGTGACTCCATTAGCACCGTCCTGGGATTAATTTGCATTGAGCAGTCATCTTTTTCATCACCCTGGGTGTGTTGCCAACTGTCGGTCCTATGCATTTGTCACACAATTGCTGTTTGCTACTTGTGTCTCATTTCTTCCCAAATGGTGTTATTAACCTAAATAAAAGGGATTTTTTTCCCCATTTTTCCCCCTTGATCATTTTTATCTTGTCTGTTGTGATTCATCATTCCAGCTTGATGAGATTTTATTGTAGAAAAAAAAATCTGTCATTGAATATAATTATTATCTCTTGCGTCCCCTGAAATTTGGCAAACATGCCACACAAATTTTATTCAAATCATTGAAAATCTGCTGAATGGAAGCAGGCGAATTTAGCCTTTTTGTTTCAGGACACTGATGATCTTCTGAGTAGACGGAGATCCATCAATTGAACAGCACTTTTAGAAAATGACCACGTCAGCCCGAACACCCATTCACATCTATCATGGACTGTGACTATTTTCTCTTGTACCCTCTGCAACCTGATAGACATGCCATACAAACTTTATTCACAATCAGTGATGAAACTGTTAAACCAAAGTGGGCCTACAGAGTCCCTTGGCAGGGCACGGAAAAGCCATCGGTGAGAGGAAATGCTTTAGGAAATGACCTCTCCAGATACACACCTGTTTCACCTGCTGTCCACACACGGCTTCTCTGTTCCTCTTCTTCGGTTGTACAATGATGCTTCAGAGGGTTTGCCTTAATGAAGTCCAGGAATGCTTGCTTGGTCTTTCCTCCAACTTTCTCAGGAAAAATTCTCCGGTTGAAAGAGAGGTGGATGCATCCTGAGGGCTGTTTTCTGTCCTGTTTAAATGTGTCATCAGGAAATGCCCCCGGGTCCTGTGTGCCTGTCTTGTCTGGTGTGGTCAGTTCTCCAAACCTGCATATGGAACTCCAAGGGCAGTTTTTATATATAAAGCAATATATGTACGAAAGACTTGTGTTTCCTCCAAATTTAGTGTTTTCCGTAAAGCCTCACCCCCATCTAAATTCTTTGATTTTTTTTTTCTTGTTTGGGTTTGGAGTTGTTTTTCCCTTGCATCTGGAGGACTAAAGAATTAGCACAGACATCCTCGTGGGAAGTAAACTAGCAAGTCACAGTAGGTGATAGTGTCGCTTGTTTTCTGTTAGTTGTTTTTTTGTTTTATTATTATTATTTTTTAAGAATGTGTGAAGATAGTCATGAGTGTACTTAAAGTGTTCTAATCCTGCTTCAGCTCCCTTTGGCTGTGTTTGCATAACAACAAATGTTTGATAGGGAAAAAAGTCATGTCTAGTGTCACGGGCAGTGTGTCCCTCCCCGTGGCTATTGGCCCCACTCTCCCTTTTTTCTTCTGTATAAGCTTGGGGGCAGTGGCACCACATAGCAGCAGTCATCAACCAACCACTGGGATCTACGTAGTGAAGAATGGCATCACTGTGTCAATGGCCTGCCCACACCACTGCACAGACACTTGGGTTCCTCAGTTTCCACCTCCCCCTCACCCTCCCCAGCCTTTGCCTGACTAAGAGGACTTCTCTAGGCCCCTGGGAAGAAGTCCTTGAGCTGCCTGGCTGTGTAAGACGACATGAAAAGGTGTGTGGTGGTGATGGGGGTGGTACAAGCCCAGAGGCTTTTACTGCCATTTGGGACCGTTTGCCTTCTGTAGATCCAGCCTTAATGTTTATCTGACATCCTAGTGAGAGCAGACCCTGCACAAAGTGGATATCAGAGTTAATGCTGTGAGGAGATCAAAGTAACTAGTTTTACCAAAGATAATGAAATACCGCATAATGTCTGCATTTTACCATTGGTTTGAGTGCATCCTTAGAAAACTGAATGTAATAATAATAATAATAAAAACCCAGGACTTTTTTTTTTCTTGGAGATTGTATGCTCTCTAGCAACTTTGTGTGAATTTTTTATACAAGCACTGTTTTATGAGTTATATAAAATGTTATAAAAATAGAAAAAAAAATTCTCCAGTTGAAATTTAACCTGACATCAGGTCCAGCTGATGCCTCGTAAATCCCACTCTGTTTCCCCTTCAACCATGAGCAATGAATTTTAGAACTTGAAGAGCACTGGATGAACATCCTGGCTATTTTTATTGAGAAGTAAAATGAGCTATTCAGTCAGCTTCTATGAAGTTCCTCCATATGAAATGAGAATGACTTCCTTATTCATGGGCATGCTCTGGCCACTCCAGTGACATTTTTTCTTTTTTCTCTCTAGGGTTATCACTGGGGCTCAGTGCCTACACTACAAATCCACTGCTCCTGGTGACCTTTTTTTTTTTTTCCTTTTTTTTTAATAAGATAGGACAGAGAGAAATTGAGAGAGGAGGGGAAGATAGAAAGAGGGTGAGATAGATACCTGCAGACCCGCTTCACCTCTTGTAAAGGGATAAGTGAGGACCCTGGGGCTTGAACCAGGATCCTTCTGTGGGTCCTTGCGCTTCGTACTATGTGTGCTTAACCCAGAGCGCCACTGCCCAACCACCCAGTGAGATAATCTTGTGAAAAGCACACTATAGGCTAGGAGTCACTTTATGCATGTTGAGTTTCCAGAGCCTTCCAGCTTTGTTGCAGTAATAAGCTGTGACTCAATGTGCCCCGATTGAAACTGGCCTCTTTCTTGTCACTTTTCTGAAGATGTGAACACCACCTGCCTGTTTTGAAGAATAGAGCAGCCATAAAAATAGTGCTGCTTTCTCAGCGCCATCTGTCAACATTAACCATTTGACCAAAGCCACCGCCTATCCTTTCGTTGTTGTTGTTGTCTTTTTTTGTGGTGGTTATTTGCATGCTTCGGGGTGGGGGGCAACTCTTTTGGGGCTCCATGCACATCTCCACCCCCCCCCCCCCGCAACCCACCCTAACCAGATAGACCACTCTTTATGCCCTTTTGAGAATTTGCATGGGTCTTTCATCACTAAGAATATGTAGGGTCAGACCTAGAGGTCACAGCTCCACCAAGATGGGGTAGAACATGGTGAACATCTAGAGTTAGCAAAACCTGGAGAGGCTGGAAAGGCTGGAGAGCAATGTAGTTGTGGGGAACTAGGGCACCAGGAAAGTAAAGAAATAAAATTGAATCATAAGCCAGGCAGTGGTGTACCTGGATGAGAGCACAAGTTATCATGCACAAGGACTCAGCTTCAAAACTCTGGTCCCCACCTGCAGGGGGAATGCTTCATAAGTGGTGAAGCAGTGCTACAGGTGTCTCTCTCTCTCTCTCTCTCTCTCTCTCCTTCTCTCTCTTCCGTGCCTCCTTCCCTCTGGATTTCTCTCTGTCTCTATCCAATAAATAATAAAAGTTTAAAAAATAGAATTATAATTGTTAAATATCTAGGTGCTAGGTCATAGCTATACACAAGTGAGTTGTCAGGAACCACCAAATCCAAGAATCCTGATGTCCTCATGGTACCAAATTTTGGGTCTGAATTGAATCTGTGACATTCTAGGTATTTGCGGTGGGAGTTACTCTGGACACAAAGCCAGGTAAGGTGGTAAGGTGTCCCTCAAGAGTTTTTCCAAGATGCCAACACTTGCTCAACCTATTAATTTCTTTCAGCTAGTGTTGAGTTAAATCCAGGAGTTTCCTTTTCTTTTACCGATCTGAGGGTCTTTCACAAACTGGGCCTATTGTAATCTAGTCTGAAAGGTAACTTTTTTTTTTTTCAGCAGAATTCCAGTCTTTGACAAAGGCTGAGTGAGAACCAAGTCAGTGATGTCTCTTTGGGTTCTCAAAAATGTCCAATTAAGGGAGAGCAGATCCCATGAGAATGGAGAGAACAGTGACCAGTTAGTTACACATCCTAAGGCAGCCATTTGTGATTTGCTCCCAATACCCAGGGAAATGTCTTTGGCTAGTGGAATCTAGCTGTCTGTGGTACCAATTTATCCTTAAATGTCACGTAAGTCCCTGCCCCACCAGGAAAGAGAGAGAAAAGATGGGAGTGTGGATGGACCTGCCAACACCCATGTTTAGTGGGGAAGCAATTACAGAAGCCAGACTTTCCACCTTCTGCACACCATAATGTTCCTGGGTCCATACTCCTAGAGGGATAAAGAATAGGAAAGCTATCAGGGGAGGGAATGGGTTACGGAGTTCTAGAGGTGGGAATTGTGTGGAGTTGTGTCCCTCTTATCCTATAGTCTTGTCAATATTTCCATTTTATAAATAAAAAAAAATTTTAAAGTTATGTAAGAGCCACCTAAGATATCTGCCATTTTTTAACCTTCTAAAGCTACTCCCCAACATTTTACAAAGGCATAGAGAAATAAAACCCACCACCATTTTACTAGCAAGAGGTGATTTGCTACCGTTGTGTATTGCTACTCTCTGCCCTTTCTCTTCTTTTTAATCTCCTCCTTCTCTTTTCCCCTTGGGGCCTCCAGGCAAGAGGACTGAATTATCTCTACTCTTTTGAGGGTGTTTGGTTTTGCTTCTATTTTATTTTGACATTTTTTTCTCCTTTACCCAGGACCTTTATTCTTAGTCCTTCTTCCAACAATTAGTACTTGTTCGGAGATGCTATTCTGGCAATGGTGCACCTCCTTGGAGAATAGGTTGTGTTTTCATTTGGGAATGTCTTGTGATTATGTATTTTTCCATTTGCATAGGCGGTACTTGCTGCTGGTCATGTCGTGTTTCTTTTCACAGACCTGACACTGTTTCTGCGATCTGTTTCAACTGTGGGATGTCTCCCTGACTCATAGCTACTAGCTACTGCCTGCACAGTGAGTGTATCATATGTGGCCCTCACATTCCATTTACCGGTTTCCCCAGCTGTGGACTTTGAGGTTACCTCTAGTAGCTGATTGTCACAAATACCACCGCAAACATCCTCATGTATGTATTCTCTGGCTCTGATTATCAGAGACACAGAGAGAGGAGTGAGATTGCTGAGTCACAAAGATATTCTTATTTAGGACCACTAAGTGCTTCCAGATTGCTCCTCAAATGATTTATAACACTCATTTTTTTATTGAGCAATGAGCTACATGCCATATAACCCAATCTTTCTAGGTGTATAACCCAGTGGTTTTTATATTATTCACAGAGGCGTGCATCTAACTCCAGAACATTGTCAGCATCTCGAAAGAAACCTGGTAACTATTAGCAGTCACTTACCATTTCCTTTCTGCCACCAACCCAACTCCCCCCACAATGTCCCCACCCCCAGCTCCTGGCAACCAGAGGCTGTATAAAACCTCTTTTATGACGTTATCCATTTCCCTACTCAGATGACGCCATATAAATAGACTCAGACATGACATTTTTTCTTCTTTTTTTGCATTTGGTTTCTCTCACTCAGCAAATTGTTTTCAAAGTTCATCCAGGTGGTAACTTCATTCCTTTTTGTGGGTGAGTAACATCCCACTGCACGGTGATGCCATTTGTTAGACATATGAGCAAGTTCTCAGGATTTAACAACCCAGGGAAAGCAAGACAGTGTTGGCATCTCTTGCATCACAGGAATGCAGAGACTGATCTGGAGGGCCACACAGCTACTTAGCAGTGGGTCAGAATTCAAGCTGTGCTCCAGAGAACCAGCCACATAGGTGACAGCCTGGCGTCGTTTCAGCCTCGTTCCAAAGGCCTCGAGAGATCAACTTGCTGTGATCTTGGCCCCTGGCTGATGGCAAACTCTGAGTGGGGACAGAGCATGCTTGTCTCTTCTTAACCTCACAGAGGTCACTTTTGGACATGGCTGTATGGTTTTTTCACTTATCAGGTCAGAATAGTATTCTCAAAACATCACATGATGGGCTCAGCTAGCCAAGGGCTGCCAGTCATCAGAAGAGATGGTTTCTTTATGTGGGGAGAGGCCACTTCTGTCTCAGCCTTTACTTTCAAAGGTCTGAAGTCTTTAGAAAGGAAGAGTCAGATGAGTACTGACACTGAAGGAGCTATTATTCAGCATCTTATTCAGTCAGCGTCTCTCACACTGGACATGAAACGTGAACTTTTTTCCACTGTGTGTCTGAGCTTTTATAGTGTGGGCATTTTGCAGTGTGTGTGGAGCAATAGCTACTAGAGATCTCCACCATTTCAAGTCAACTGGAGACTTCCTTTCCACCAGAACATCATTTCCTTCTGGGCAGATGACTCCTCTCAGGACCCACAAACACTTATATTTTCCTTTTGCTATAAGTACAAGAATATTTTGCCAAAAAAAAAAATGAGCAGAAGAGCCTGATGAAAAGGGAAAAAGCTGAGGTGGACTGTCACTAGAAGACTCTTGAGCAGTTAGACACCAGAAGAAAGCTCCTGGGTCAAGCCCTCACATGCCACATGACTGTGTAGCAGAGTGAGTCAGACGGACTCTGTAGAAATGTGAACTGTGAGTGGTTATTTCAGGGTATTAGGAAATGATCAATGATTCATTCAGGTAAGATTTTATAAAAAAAAATTATTCTTTTGAGATGCCTATTAAGTAGTCAGGGATAAGATGACATCATGTCTGGGATTTACTTGAATCCCAAGGGAGAAATAAGAAGCAGGAGGGTACAAGGGTTCAGGGAGCAATGTTGGCCGATGGTTGATGCTGGGTAGGTTGTACATGGCCCTCTCACACTCCACCTTGTGGTATTTATTTATTTATTTATTTTACTGAAACAACCGTACTGACTTTTGTTGATGACTGAAAAATAAAACAGATTTACTGTTGAATGTATAACATTAATTCCCCAATAAAGAAATGAAAAAGAAAACAGGACCTCAAGGGATTGAAAAGATAGTTTCTTTACTATTTTGCCTATAAAGTCCCACTGGTATAGACCTACTAGCTTTTTCTAAAATGGAGACCCCCAAATCTCACCTGCTCTATTCTTACCTTTAGGCTCCTGATTATTAAACAATTTGTTCTGCTTTATAGCTTAATGCTTCTCAGCCATCAAGTTGCAGACGCTACCATGACTCCAACCTGACTTCCCTGGGCAGATGACCTCACCAGTGGACCCTGTAACCCCACCTCTCCAGAGCCCTGCCCCACTCGGCCAACATAGAAACAGACGGGGGTATGGATGGACCTGTCAATGCCTATGTCCAGTGGAGAAGCAGTTACAGAAGCCAGACCTTCCACCTTCTGCACCCCATAATGATCCTGGGTCCATGCTCCCAGAGGGATAAAGACTAGGGAAGCTTCCAATGGAGGGAGGGAGTGGGGATAATATGGATTTATACCCCTCTTGTCCTACGGTCTTGTCAATCATTATTAAGTCAATAAAACAAACAAACAAAAAATCGTTTCTAGGGGGCCAGGCAGTAGCACAGCTGGTTGAGTGCACACATTACCATGCACAAAGACCCGGGTTCAAGCACCCACTCCCCACCTTTAGGAGGGATGGATGCTTCATGAACAGTGAAGCAGGCCTGTAGTTGTCTGTGTTTCTCACTCCTGTTTGTCTATCTTCCCCTCCCCTTTCAACTTCTCTCTGCACTATCTAATAAAAACAGTTTTTCATGTTAAAGATTTATGTTCATTAGAAAGTGAGAGATCACGGTTCAGCTCAAGGATATATATGGTGGTGCCAGGGATTCAACCTGGGACTGCTAGGCCTTAAGCACAAGTCTGGTGTGCTCTGTCCTGGTCCCAGCATTTTCAGGAGGACATTAATCTACTTGCCATTGTCCCCAAGAGTCCCGTGAGCCACTGGCCATGAAATGTGCTCCATAAACCATGAGTCATGACACTAGAAATGTGTGCTAACAACGTATCAAGAGACTCTGCCATGTGTGGTGCCCAGGTCCCAGGATGTTCCTGCCCCCTTCTTAGGTCAGGTCATTCCTGCTAGTTGCTGAAGGAGGAGACAGAAAGGCCAAGGCGTGGGCGAACCCCACTGCCACCAGGGGCTCTATCTTTACTCCTTCCTGCTTTATTTGCTGAGATCCCCACATGCCGAGAGGTAAACCAGAAGTGTTGTAGTGTTTGTAGCCACCAGGGGGCGCTCTAGAAGAAAGACACAAGAGGCTGAAAATTAAACAGTGCTTCAGTCATCAAGAAATGTTTTACTCTTTTTTTATACATATCATTTGAAACACATCTAGGGTACCACAGGTACCTCCATAAAACATTATATATATATATATATATATATATATATATATATATATATATATATATGTGTGTGTGTGTGTGTGTGTGTGTGTGTGTGTGTGTGTGTGTGTGTGTGTCCTAGGATCATCATTCCTTCTCTCTGTGTGCTGTGATTAGTAGAGATGTTACCTCAGGGTACTTAGCTTCCTGATTTGAGACTAGCTACCATGACACTTTTTTTTTCTTTTGAGTGTATAAAGGGTTGACTGATTCTGTTTGACTCACTTATTAAGAAGCCTCTGAAAATGACCCCAATCATAACTCACGGGGCTTTTGACAGGCTCTCTCCTTAAAACTCTGATGAAAGATCCATAAACAACTTGTCCCAAATCCTTTATCAGTGGTTTTCAAACTGTGTTCTGAAGACCCACTTTCAACCCAGTCTCTATTCAGAGGGTCCTCAGTTTATGGAGGGAGGGGAGGTTTAATGTAATATCACAGACAGGGTGAAACTTCTACCCCACCCTCATCTCTCTGTCTATTTATAGAAGCTGTGGTTGACTTGAGGGAAACACAGAGGATTTTATTTGAACAGTAGGTACTGAGGCTAAATAAGACATGTAAACCATCCTCTATAACTGGAAGTTGTCATTCTTTTTCCATGAGAAGAAGAGCTTTGGATACTGTTGTACCTGTATAAATGGTGTGTGTGTGTGTGTGTGTGTGTGTGTGTGTGTGTAACTGAGAAGGAATAATTTACATGTCAGTGGTTAAGTTTTTAAATGCAACACGCTCACTCCACTTTTCCTCTTCACCATCTGAATATTAACTCTGCCTCTTCCTGGTTGGAAAAGTTCTCCATGCCCCAACGTGCTTTCAGATCTCCACTGGCTGAGGAGCCCTTCATACGGAAATCACATTTCGAGCATGCACATAAGTGCTCCTATTCATCCAGGCTTGTGATCACCAAGGGAAAGAGCAGGACTGACATATGATTCTAGTCCCTGGAGGCTGCCCCAGATGGCTGGTTCCTCATGGGAAATGACACTCCCGGGGCGGGCTTCCACAGACATTCACCTTCTCATCACAATCTTCATCTTTTACCACCCGCCAACACTTAATGTGCTCTGCCGTGGATCACCGATTCCATGCTTCAACCTGAAAACTCAAGCCTCGCCTTCAACTAATGTTAATTCAGCCAGAAGACTGTTCCTGATTTGCAGCACGTCAGTTTCAGCAGAATGTGAGTCAGGGCATAGGGGCTCTCCTGTCTTCTCTTGCTCCTCTCCTCATCTTTTCAGGAACCCAGGGGGTGTCTCCCAATCTCTTCACGAGGGGGCATTTTAAACTTGAAGATGCTTGACCACAGCACAGCTCATTTCTGAATAGTGGCAGTGCCAGAGATTGAACCCAGGAGCTCTTGTCTGCCAGCCCTGTACACAGCCACTGCTCTGGCTCCCTGGCACTGAACTTAATGGTTCTTTCTTGGAGGCCAGAGCCAACACATACACAGCAGAATACTTAACCTCATTCCTTATTTCTGCCCACTAGATGGCAATGACACTTCCTCCTTGTTTGAAACAACCAAATATGTGTCCAGACGTCGGTACGTTAGAAGTGGCAGATGGGGTGGTGGGAACTCTAGAATCCTAGAACTCTCCCCTGGAGAACACCACAGCTCTAATTCACAAGGAACTCAAACCCTGGAACCCTCCCTCCCCCAGGAATTACCTGACCCCCACAGTGCATGGTCCTCAAAGAAATTTGACACTCAGACAGTTCAACCAAATCGCCTCTCAATCCTCTCAATCCAGCTGGTATATCCTTTTAGAGGCTCCCCAGGAATTCTCAGGTCATAAACTGGAGAGACAACCTCTGAATCTTGTGTTCTTAGCAGTTTCAAGCCACCCAAAGCAACACCTCCCCTTTTTTTTTTTTTTAATGATACAAAATAGCAGCCATTTTACTTGCTTGTGATTCTGTATGTCAAACATTTAGACAAGGTTTGGTTGTGACACAGGCCAGGTGACTCAGCTGAATTCAGTTGATTCAAGGACTGATTGACCGATTTTAAAAGATTATATCAAGGTAGTTTCAGGACACACTAAGAGTTTCCTGTATGTGTGTGTCTGTGGTAGGAGTTGCATACCTGGTACTAAGCTCAAGAACCTGAGCAAGGATCCAGGTTCAAGGTCCCCACTACCCACCTGTGTGTGTGGGGGGGGGAATGCTTCATGAGTGGTGCAACAGGTCTGCAGGTGTCTATCTTTCTCTCTCCCTCTCTATCTCCCCCCTCCTCTCTCAATTTCTTTCTGCCCTATCCAATAAAATGGAAAAAATAGCCACCAGGAGCAGTGGATTCAGTGCATGCATGGAACCCCAGTGATAACCCTAGAGGCAAAAGGAAAAGTTCCCTATATCAGGAGATGATAGAGCACAGGTGAAGAGAGACAGTTCACAGCTGGATGTTGCTGTTCCATTATCACACAGCAAGGACCTTTCCAAGACTGCTATGCTTGAAAAAGGTCAGGCTGAAGATGTGTTATTTCATGGAGAGGAATGACTTGGGATTTGTAATTCACAAAAAAGCTTTTGACCAAAGTGACATCAACTAGAGAACCTTACAAAGAAAGCCAGGCCATGAGAAGCTCCCCAACTTCCCCTGATGTAATGCTGGGGACTGTCAGGAGAGGGAGACCATGGCTTGCTCAGACCAAGCCAGGCAGCGAGGCCTTCTGGCCATATCTTCCAGCAAGTGAGGAAGACGACTGTTCTGCTAGGACCTTCAGTAACAGCGGGGCTAAAACCAGATACCAAAGACCCTGGTAATTTAGCATCCAGAGAATTACTACGTCCAGAAAGTGGATGTGTTTGGACACCTGTTCATTCCCGTTTATCTATCCAGCCAGGAAGGGCTGGCCAAGATTCTCAGCCAGTCACTCTTCCTCTGGAAGGTCCAGGATACAGTGGACGGACGTCCAACTTTCCACGTGACCTCAGGCAACTCACCGATGCCCCTGAGACTTGTTCTTTCGTCTGAAAAAAAAAAAAAACATGCCACATGGCATTTCACCTCATTCATTCACTGAGAGGACTCAGTGGAGTAACACATAGCAAGTACTTTGTGAATTGTGAAGTCCAACAAGGAAATGGTGTCTTTCCAGGGACCTCCACGCTGAGGATTTTAGCAGACAAGTGTCCATTGGTTTTCATTTGGGCTCATAGGGCACATATATGATGAAAGAATAAAGGCAGCCATGGACCAAGCATGTCAAATATCTGCCCTCCAGTGTGCAATTAGGAAAACACATTCAAGCTGAAAGTACAGAGGGGTGTTTTGCTCACAACTGAGGCTGTGAATGGAGTTCACGAGAATTATATACTAATTGCCAAGACTAGGTGTCCTCTAAAACAGAAAGAGCAAGAGATTAATCTGATAAATGGCTTCCATTATTATTATTTTTTTATGGAGAGATAAATCTGTCATGTCTCCCGAGGTTTCTGGATGCTATCTTTCTCCTGTGTTTTCCAGCTGTAATCTACTGCTGCCTGAAGAACAGTAGAATTTAGACAAACACAAGGGCATGACAGCACTGGAGAGTTAACCTGTTCACTCCCTGGTTCATCATAGGCATCTTGACTGAAACCATTGCTGTGTCTTTCAATCCACTGGAAATTCTGGTTGATACCAAGACTGTCATCTTCACGAATATGGACAAGACTCATTGGTGACATAATTGCACACAGGGAACGCAGCTGAGGCCATCCCATTAAGTTCATGGATAAGGTTTCAAATTACTAGTGTTCACTTAGTTTACACCCATCAAAACTTAGAAAAACAACAACAACAACAACAAAACAAACAAAAAACAGAGCAGCAGAGAAGGGTGTTTCAGGGAACCGTTGAAACTATTTGGGCTGAGGGTGGGAGGGATTGGCAGGGAAGAGATCAGAGTTTTCAAACTTTCACTCGAACGCTGTTCCAGTTTGCATCCCACTTGACTAGAAGAGAGAACTCTGTGGATCCCACCTGAGTCCTAGGAAAACAGACACCTGGTGCCATCTTTTCCAAAGAGCGTACCCTCCAGATGAATGAACGGCAGATGCAGGACAGAGCGCATTACTACATAATCACACTGAGTTCATATTTCCCTGGCATCCCATCAGACTGTTCTGTCTCAAAGTTAAGTTCACCGTCTGGGTGGTGGATCTCAATGACAAGGACGTAGATGAGGCCTCCAAGGACAGCTCCCACCAAGGGGCCCACAATGGGAATCCACCAGAAGTTGTTTCCGGTTCTACAATCAAAGGAGAAATGAATGACACACTGTCTGGCTTTGTCCTTGTATCACTCTGCAGTTGCTGAAGAACCAGCGAGTCTTTCTAAAGCTTTTATCTCCGAAAGTGCTAATGTAAAGCTACAGTCATCATCCTAGACTAGATGATCTTTTTCATTTTTCCTGTTAGGAGAGAATATGTCCCCTTCATTGAGATATTAGAAATGAATTGAAATATTGAAATATTAGAAATCCGGGGTCAAAATGAAGGGAATCTGGGGAAAGTTCAACTTGATCATCTAGAAATTGCTTTTCCTTCATCTTGAGATAATAAGTCTGGAATGTTCACCAGGGTGCAGGGGTTACACAGGCTCCTGTGCTAAATATGAGTAGACGTGGTCCCTAGGTCAGATCGATGGGGTTTACAGTTAATGGTATTTATAGACTTTCCTAAGATTTGGGAGCTACATTCTCCCTATCTTCCCTTCCCCTTTCGATTTCTGGCTGTCTCTATCCAATAAATAAAGACAATTAAAAAAGTCATATCATTCACTTAAGTGACTTCATACTAAGGGTCATGGAGTCTAGAAGCAGGCATGAGAGTAAAATACACTGGTTAAGTATATGTGTATAACACATGTTGGAGATAAAATCTTTTAAAAACAGGAAAGCAGTGACTATGCATAAGGACTCCACAAGGTTCTCACTGAAGGAAGGATTCTTGGCAGGTGACATATTTTACTTTATTTTATTTTTTTACTTTACTTTACTCTACTCTACTTTATTTTATTTTATTTTATTGGAATCAATGTGCTTCCTAACTACACACCTGCTCCATGGGACTTTCTGCTTGTATCCAATTTTGACTGGAAAAGAAGAACCCTGTGATTCTCCTCTCAGAAGTGTCGGATGGGGAAAGGCTGTCCCTCTCTGAGTTTCCATCTGCATGGTGGTCCTGGGCCACTGAAGCCCACTCTGGGTTCCTCTTTCAAACAAGCATGTAAGATGGAGGGACCTGAGCATTGTGGCCACTAGGTGTCACTCTCACCTCGAGGGAGAGAGGATGCTGGCTCTGCTTTGCTCTGCCTCCACTTTCCAAGTTCCATCCAGAGGGACGTCAGAACTGGGATCCTCTTTTCCACTCAGCACCTGATATGAGTCCCTGATTTCCTTTTCATCCTCAAAATGGTGTTGCCATGGAATAGACGAAGCTCTGGCTATTTGTCAGGACACACATTTACATCTCAATGTAGAGATGCCAGAGTCACAAGCCCTTCACTCACCTATGTGACCCAGTCTTACAGAAGCCCGGGATCATTTGTACCTTATCATCTTGGGGTGGGGGGCTCCCAGGAATATGTCAGTGTTAATTGTCCAAGGTATTCTATCATCAGGAATAACATTCCCCCTGAGATCCATCCTTGAGTCATGAGCACCCCAGCGGGAGTTAGTGGTGAGACTCAGGGTGCAATACCAATATGTAAAGACAAAGCAAAGGCTAGTCCGTCCTGCTGGCTCGTGTCCTTGTCACAGCCACAGGTTTTACAGGTCATGGTCATTACTTAGCACATAGGGCCCCCAGAGGACCTTGGAGTAAAGTGGATTGGTCATATTTGAGGATCCGGAAGTGACCTAAGCCGGTTTATCAGCTGAGTTACTTACTGCAGCTACAGGACCTTGGATGACGGAATCTTTTGGGAGCATCTTGGAGACCTGAACCCCTCAAATGTTTTCTTGGGAATATTTTGTTTCAGGATTACCAGCCAGCCTAGGTCTATCCTGACAGATTTCTGTTCCTCTACTCTCTCCCTTTTCAGTTCATCTGATATAGTGATGTCATATTAACTTTTTGCCAAATTGACTTTTTTTTTTCTTTCTTTTGCCACTAGGGTTATCACCGGGGCTCAGTGTCTGCATGATGAAGCCACCACTCCTGGTGGTCATTTCCCCCTCCCTTTTTTTTCTTTCTCTCTTTGTCTCTCTCTCCTTTTTCTCCCTCCCCCTTTTTTATTAGATAGGACAGAGAAAAACTGAGAGGGGAAGGGAAGAGAAAAAAGGGAGACAGAAGTCTCGTGAAGCAGGTAGGGAGTGGGAGTTTGAATCAGGGTCCCTGGGCACAGTAAAGTATGTACTCAGCCAGAGGTGCCTCTGCCCAACTGCCGGGCTGGCTGGCTTCATGGGCGGGAGACAGACGACCAGGGACTCATGGCTGAGCTATATGCAGTATCTCTTTATTCATGTAGAACGGAGCACAATCTAAGCCATCTAAAACTATCTATAATCGCAATCCTGTCCTTATATATATACTCGCCAACTAGTGTGGAAACAGGATGTGACATAGAGAGGGTGGAGCGAAAAGTGACTGGTGCAAATCAGGGTGTACTAGGAGAGGGGGCGGAGCAAAAAGACATCGTGAGCCAGTGGGGATTAAACCAATGCCCTGCAGGCAGGGTGGTGCTTAGTTACCAGTGGTTATGTAAATAGAATACAGTGTTAAGCAGGGGGGATTAAACCAATGAAACAGAAGGGGTCTTAGAAGCATACCAACACCCGACTCCTGCAAATTGAAGTTCTAAACAGGTCAAACTTCTGTCCCCAAATCCTTTGCTGTTCTCTGACGATAAAGAATGTCACATCGCTCAGAGCCAGCTCAGAGGGGATTCCGAGTTTTCCCAGAGATGTGTTCCACCATTTAGCACAGCAAAGAGAGAACGGGCAAGGTCTCTGCTTACACCAAAGCCATCACTGCTCTCTCGGGACTTGGTGTGTGCCACCAAAGGTGGCTGGGAGTGAGACCAGGGCACACCTAGCTAGCAGAGGTGACTTGGTGGTGGGTAGTGGTCTCCTCGCATGAAGCTGGGGAAGGTGAAATGAAAGGCAACTCATTCTCTAATTCTGAGCTTTTGGAAGGAGATGACTGGACATGCTTTTGACTCTTGATCTGGAAGGATGCAGAGGGTTCTTCCTACTGGTGGGCACTGTCCAACTTTTTTCTTTTCTAGGGTGAGATCCTCCTAGAAAGATGTCTTCCACCCTAACATATGCTGAGATGTTTGGCCAAATGGTTTTTCCCTGTGGAGACCCAAATATTGTATTTCCTGTGAGGACCACAGGAAGCTCAGTAGTATCTCTGGCCTCTATCTGTCAGGTGCCAGAAACAGCTTGTAACAATCCATCCTCCACCTCTCCAAATTACGATAATCACCATTGTCTCCAGACATTGCCACATATCCCTAGAGATAAAATCATCTCTAGGTAAGAGCCACTTCTCTGGAAAATTCATTCTTGCTAGCTAGCTTCTTTAGGATAAGGAGTGTGGTTTGAGTTTCTCTGAGTGAACAACCAGCCCTGACATGTGTCTGTTCATTCTTTTCTTCAGTAACTTTTGCTGAAACTATCTTGCATGCCAGGCTCTGATTCAGTCACTGAGGACACAGCAGTGACAAACAGCCAAGGCCTCCATTCTCATGAGATGTCCAAGCTGGCCTCTCTCAGCATGGTCTGTGGTGATGATGTGAATGGTGTCAGTTGTTTGAAGACCGTTTTTCACACTGGTGAAGGCAGACCAGTCGAGACTCTCACTTAGATAAAGTTGGCATGTGCATGACCTTCATATGCACAGGACAGCTCTGAGATCTTTTGTTTCTCACAGAAAACACAGAACTTGAATCTGATCCTGTGGGGTTTTGTTGTTGTTGTTGTTGTTGTTGTTTTTGCCTCCAGGGTTATCCCTGGGGCTTGGTGCCAGCACTAAGATTCCACTGCTCCTGGCAGCCATTCTTTGCGTTTTATTGGAAAGGACAGAGAGAAATTGAGAGGGAAGGGGGAGATAGAGAATGAGAGAGAAAGAAGACACGACACGTGCAGACATGCTTCACTGTTTGTGAAGCTACCCCCCTGTAGGTGGGGAGTGGGGGCTTAAACCCAGATCCTTGTGCTTATACTACGTGGGCTTAACCTGATGTGCCATCACCTGGCCCCTGAGTGTTTTTTTTTCCCTCTTCTCCGATCCCTTGAGAGAGCCTGTCTCCTGATAGACCAGAAAGAGTTCCCTTCCTCTAGAGACAGGTAATGAGTGCAAGGGATTGGCCATGGCATTGGTGACCTTTTGGGCCAAGTGTAGGGAAGGATTCATAGGCAGATTCTGTGCTGGGAGGCTAGGGCCAAACCACAGCCTATTTCCTCAGCATGTTCAGAGGTATAAAGCATGGGGCCTTGCCTCTTCTTGTGCAAAGAATCTTGGTTTCACATCTGTTCTACCAGGAATTTCTTACTCATCCAAACCTAACTCAGCTCTCACTTGTTCAGTGGTGCCTTTTCCTCCATTTCCCAAGCAGAGTGAATCACTCCCAAAATGTTCCCTCACGTTTTGGTCTGAAGGCTGCCAAAACATGCCTTAGCTGTTTTTGAAATTTCCTTGCCTGGCACACCAACCAAAGCATTGACAATGCTGAAGAAAAAAAAAACATGAAAGAATGAATGATGCACTGCTAGCACAGTTCACTAGAAAGAGCCCTGTAGCCACATCAGAAGATGTGACTTCTGGTGGCGAGATTGTCCCCAAGGCAATAAAACTGGTTCAGCCCCTTAGGAAGACTGTATGAAGAGTCTTTAAACAAACAAACAAACAAAAAAGCACCTTATGACCCAGCAATACCACTCTTAGACATTTCTCCAAAGGATACTGAAACACTAATTTGAAGCAACATATGCACCTCTATGTTCACAGCTGCATTATTCACAATAGCCAAAGAGTGGGAACAGCCTAAAATGCCCATCGTCAGATAGAGAAGTGGTGGGATATATATTTCATGGAATACTATTCTGCAATGAAAAAGGATGATATTGTGTCCATTGGGTGAAATGGATGGAACCACAGGTGATTATACTTAGCAAAAAAAGTAAAGAGATGAAAGACAACTACTGCATGGTTTCACTCATAAGTGGAGTCTAAAGACCTGATACACATGAACTTGAAAAATAATAGATATAAGCAAATTATTCCTAAGACTTGTGAGAACTATGGTGGTTATCTTTGGGAGGTGGGAAAGTGAGGATACAGAATTCTGACAGCGGGTGGGTATGGTGTGGAACGATTCTCTGTTATCTCATAATCTTGTAACCTAAGGATCATACATAAAAATGTAAAAAGGAAGGAAAGAAAGACTGTCCCAAAGCAAATCTGCAGATGAACTCTAGAATTAAGTTACTCACCTAAAGTCATACCCACAGTGAGGCAGTAGTATTAATGTAAATGGCAGGATTATCTCTTTTGAAAATTCCTGGAGGCTTATTCACTCTCTGTCCCCTTCTTTTTCTGTACACACACACACACACACACACACATACACGCGCGCGCGCACGCCCATACTCACGCACCACATCACTCATCTCTAATGAAATCTTCCATATTTTCTGCCAGAGTATCAAGTGTGTAACCCCCACCTCCCCATCTAAAGCCTCCACTATTTCCAGACTAAAGCCCCACCCTGCCAGCTAGGAGTCAATATGAACTCTCCCCTGCCCACCATGGTGGCTACTACTTACGTAAAGACCTCAAAACCCCAACCTGCCAAAGCAGTGAACAGCCTGGGGCTCAGGTCTCGAGCAGGATTCATGGCACAGCCACAGTTGAGTCCCAAAGAGGAAGAGATGGCAATGATCAGGAGGCCGATGACAATGGGTTCCAGGCCTTTGGGGACCCCCATGTTTCTGGAGTCAAAGATGGCGAAGACAACCATGAGGAGGAACATGGTAGACACAACCTGGGGAGGAAGGATACACACAAGGGTTTAGCCTGTGTCCCACTCACCTGTTCACCTCGAAATTTAACCTATGGGCTACACACACACACACTGGTGGGTCGCAGAGGCTCTGCTTGTCATCCAGTCCTGGATGTGGGTGCTGACATTGTTCTCATGTCCTGACTAGGCCCCTGCCCTCACCACACACTGTGTAAGAGGCGGTGGCTGTGACCATGGGAGACATGGACTCTCGGGAGCCTTCTCTTCACTGTTCAGACCTGCTAAACAGAAAGGCAGGCTGTAGGCTGCAAAAACAAATGAAGAGTTTCAATTGAAATGGCAAGGAGAAAAGCCACATGGGACATCGAGAGATAAATGGACAAAGGAAATGAAGAGAAAATTCTGAAAGAGAAATGGGCCCAAGAAATGAAATGGGAAAACCAATTAAGGTTGAAAAAAGTACAACAGTATCAATCATCCTCCCTCTCTCAGGCTTTACCAGTGGGACTCCATCTCTGCTGCATTGTTCAAAAAGAAAGACAGCAGGCACTGAGCCGTATGCATTCAAAACCATCACATTTTAGCTGTAGGATTCGATCCAGGAGAATAGTTGAGAACACCCTACAGAAACAGTCTAACATGTGGAAAAATCATCAAGCTCCTGTGTTCACTTAAACAGACCCCAGGTTCACTTCAGATTACCTGTTACTATTATTATTATCGTTATTATTTGTGTGTGTGTTCTCTTGCAGGCCTACATGTTGTTTTAAATGCACACTTAGGGACAGGAGGTAACACAATGGTTATGCTAAAATTGACTTTCATGTTTGAGTTTCTAAGTTTCCAGGTTCAATCCCTAGCACCACAATAAGCCAGTGCTGAATTGTCCTCTGGTCAAAAAACACGAAAGTGTGTGTGTGTGTGTGTGTGTGTGTGTGTGTGTGTGTGTGTGTGTGTGCGTATGTGTGTATGTGTCAGTGTGTGTACGCCCACGCTTTAACTCAGAATTTCACAATAACCCCTATGAACTAATGAGACTATAATTCTCAGTCGACACCCCAAGTAACCTGCGTAGGAAGAAGTTCAACCACTCACCCGAGAGCTTTCATTTCACAAGCAGAAGGATCAGAATGAGAACTGGGCAGTTGACTTCAGAGCTGACACTCTTTCTATCACCTCATTTGATGCCCAGCAGAGTAACACAGGATTTCTGTGCAGAGAGGCCTATTCTCCGAGAAGTACTCTCCTCTGCCAAGCCTCACTTGACCCTGCACTAGACTGTGATCTCCTACAGGAAGCAGGAACAGCAGGCAGCTGCACCCGGCTCAGTGGTGCCAATGGACAGCCATTGGCCTCCTGAGTAACTAAGTGATCGTTGATTAGATTATGGGACATGATTGAATGGTGATTTTTCAGCTAACCAACTGAGTCACCTTGAGAGAGACGAGCTTGCAAAATGGCCCTGGTGGTCAACAGTTGTCCCAGGTGTTCAGTAATATTATGATGGTGACCAACACTTTGCTGAACTACCCTCATCACCAAAGCTATGCAGACCTTCAGGGGCTGCTGATGGAGGCAGTGCTGGGAGTCTTCTAACACTCATGTTCTCCATTTTGTTGTAGAGAGTGATGAGCTCAAAGTCAGGAGCCTAGGCCGGGGAGACGGTACAATGGCAGCACACAGGACTTGTATGTGGAGGTTCTGGGTTAATCTCTGGCACAACATATGCCAGTGCTGAGCAATGCTGGGCTCACAAATCAAAAGTTAAAATTAGGACCATGGGTGTTCATTTCTTGGTGATAAGGAACGGGGGGGGCGGGGGGTGGAATTTGGGGAGCTGACATGTGGATGGATATTGAGGCAGATGCAACTGACACCCCACTGGCTGGAAGAACAAACCTTGGTGAGATATCTTGAAATTAAGAACTGGATGAGTAAAGTTCTACAGGAGCCCATTAGAATGACAATGTTGGGTGGAAGCGAAAAAGAAGGGAAGGGAAGGAGGGAGAGAGGGCTGGCCAGGGATAGGAAGATGATAATATGTTCACTGTTCCTTGTGTCCCAGAGATCTTAGGTCACGGCGTGGCACTCAGGTACTATTGACGTGACTTAGCATGAGCCTAAACGAGGGCTTTAAACACTTCCAGGCCAGGTTGCAGGGAAAATGCATGAGAAGAGGCTGGGCTGGGCTGGATTCTTGCAATGAGCTGCAGGGATTACAAGGGGGGGCTGTGCCCTTGGCTCAGCGGTGGTGTGTGGGAGAGCCAGGTGACTCTCAAGAGGAGAATGTCACTCCCTCTAGACTCAGGCAAAGGGTCCTCGACCTTGCCCTCAATGTGGATCAACAATGGTAGAGAATGTTCCATCCTCCGAAGGGATGTTGGACAACATACTGTATCTACCACCTGAGGGTCCTGGAATTGGTGCGACTTGAAATGTTCCTACCACAAAATGCAAGCTCGGATCTACAGGGATGTAGAGGTTACACAGGCTCCTATGCTGAATATGGGCCCCAGATCAAATCCATGGGGCATACAGTTAACAATATTTATACATTTTTCCCATATTTGGGAGCTACTCTCATCCCTGATCCAGCTTTCTAGCCTTTTTTCCAGCCATGACATCATTTCCCTAGACGATAACTTGGGTCCACCTGCATATCAGATGTCAGGCTCACGCAAAAACTAATAAAGTCATGGGCCCTTTGGAATATACCTAATATAGACCTACTAGCTATTTACAAAATGGAGACCTCAAATTTTCATCTGTAATATTTTTGGCTTTAGCTTCACGATTAGTCAACAATTTGTTTGGCTTTATATGTTAACTCTTTTTTTCAGCCACTAGGTTCCAGATGCTACCATGTTGTAACTGGACTTCCCTGGGCAGATGACCCCACTAATGTGGTCTGCAGCCCTGCTTCCCCAGAGCTCTGCCCCACTAGGGAAAGAGAGAGACCAGCTGGGTGTATGGATTGGCCTGCCAATGCCCATATTCAGTGGGGACCTTCCACCTTCTGCACCCCATGATGACTCTGGGTCCACACTCCCAGAGGGATAAAGAGTAGGGAAGTTATCAGGGGAGGAAATGGGATATGGAGTTCTGGTGGTGGGAATTGTGTGAAGTTGTACCCCTCTTATCCTATGGTCTTGTCAGTGTTTCTGTTTGTAAATAAACATTTTTTAAAAAGAAGAAAAAAGGGCCCTTGGGGGAGAAGGGGCTTCTCTTTGCTCCTCATATCCTTACAACCGTTCTTGGGTTAATGGATATGACAGTGGGTTCAAATGATAAAGTACAAAGACATCAAACTTTTTTTTTTAGAATTATTTTTCCATTCCTAGTTTTTTTTTTTTTTACATCTTTATTTATTGGATAGAGACAACCAGAATTCAAAAGGAATGTAAACCATTAATCCCTCAAAAGAAATTAAAAAAAAATGAAATCAAGAGGATAAGGGGAGGGAGGGAGAGAGACAGAGAGAGAGAGAGAGAGAGATGTGTAGCCCTGCTTCACCACTTGCAAAGCTTTCCTCTTGCAGGCAGGGGCCAGGGGCTTGAACCCGGGCCCTAGAGCATGGTGACTTATGCACTCAATCAGGTGCACCTCCACAGGGTTCCCTCAAACTTTTTATTTCTTCTTTTTTTTTTAGCACTACTCAGCTCAGGTTTATGGTGGTGCAGAGGATTGAATCTGAGACTTTGGATTCTCAGGCATGGGAGTCTTTGCATAACCATTATGCTACCTACCCCCTCCCCTACTTTTTTTCTGTTTTAATTGCCACCAGGGTCATCGCCGGGGCTCGGTGCCTGTATGACGAATCCACCACTCCCAGAAGTCTTTTTTTTTCTCTTTTGCTTATTTTTTTATTATTAATTTTACATGATAGGACAGAGAGAAATTGAGAGGGGAGGGTGGGACACAGAGGGAGAGAGAAAGGGACACACCTGCTGACCTGTTTGACTGCTTGTGGACTGTCCCCTCTGCAGGTAGGGAGCAGGGGCTCCAACCCAGGCCCTCCTGCATGGTCACCAGTGAGCACCACCCCCCACCCATCCCCTGGACATCAAACTTTTCAAAGCAAGACAAGGTTTGAGAAAGAGTGTTTGTCAGTTTATCTCTCTCACCTCCAATCAAAAAAGCTTGAATGGTGCCAGGTAGCGCTGCACCTGGTTGAGCGCACATGTTACAGGGCACAAGGACCCAGGTTCAAGGGCCTGGTCCCCACCTGCAGGGAGAAAGCTTCACAAGGGGTGAAACAGAGCTGCAGGTCTCTCTCTCTCTCCCCCTCTATCACCTCCTCCCCTCTTGACTTCTCTCCGTCTCTATCCAATAAATAAATAAAGATAATGAAGAAAGAAAAAAAGAAAAGGCTTGATAGCACATAGAACTCTAAACACCCTTCAGCAGGTAACTCCAATCCCATCTTTTCTAGGATGTGACATATTGGTCCTGAACTGAATGGTAAATAGGACCTTTTAGAAATCCTGTAACGTTCATAAGCCCCCCACCTATCCCGCTGAAAGCACCATCCTGAGGCACCCTCAGGGCCATCAGTGACTCAGAAAATGCACAGCCAATTGCTCTGGTCAGTGGGTGCCTTTAAGGTTCACCAGCCCTCTCCTTCCCTGTCCTTCCTGACCTGTCCAGGAGACCAAACTCCTAGTCCTAAGCAAGCAGAATCACCAGGAAGTTTCTCTTCACAGAGACAGAGGCCCACCAAGGCCACTTTGCCTTCCTCCATCCATCCCTGCTCTCTTCCTTTTTCTGTATTGTAATGAAATACCTGTCCTCTCAGCCTCTTCATTCAGAGGATTTGAGTTTTTCCCAGTTCCCTACCACCTGGCCTAATCTTAGAGATGAAATGTGTCTTAAGGTGATGTATCCCAGACTGCCACCCAACCCCACAGGGTGCTGGCATTTTCTTGACAATCCCCATCTTCCTTCTCCACCCTAGAGACTTGGAAGACACAACCTCTTCTTTCGGACAGGCCTGAGCTGCTCCAGTGCACTTCCCCTTGTGAGGTCATGGTACCCACATGGAGTCTCTGTTCAGCGGACTCTTACCTGGTCTGCAAATGCATTTGGCAGAGACAGATAGGGAGCTGGGTATGTCGCAAAGATGTGTGCTGTTGCGTTTTCTCCCTCTATGAGCAACTTTCCACCAGCAAAGGACATAAACCCATCTGTGGAAGACAAAGCTCTGGCACGTTAGAGTCCCTTGGGCAGATGTGAGGCAGGCCCATACCAAGTCTCGTCAATAACTGCAGCCAACCCTCCCCCCCCCCCACAAGCCCCCGCTCAGCTTGGCAGACCCATGCTGTTTGCCTCTCTGCTCTTCCTAGTTTGGTGAGCTGAAAGCTGTCCCATGAGGCCAGAATGGCACCAGAGATAGAAATTCCTGGAGCACTGGCTGGACCTAAAGCCAGTCTTCCTTTAAATTCTGTCCCACATTTTAGCTGTGGCTGTTTTCATCAAAGACTTAGAAACTCTGCTTGCGCTGAGGACAGTGATGGCCACTATCTAGAACCTAGAATGCTCAGAGCTTCTTGGTGATTGGAACGAGCTCCTTGCCCACCCTTCCCTCACCTCTTCCAAGAAATTGTGGCTGGGGTCCCACTCACCATAGTAGATGCCAAAGACGGCTGCAGCCCCTGCGAAGGCACCCAGGAACTGGGCTCCCACATAAAAAGGCAGCTTGAACCATTTCATCCGCCCAAAGAGGCACATGGCCAAAGACACAGCTGGGTTGATGTGGCCACCTGTGTGGAAGAGGAGGCAGGGCTGTCAGAGGGCAGGCTGGGGGTTGGGGGTGGGGTGGCATTGTCCAGTAGCTTCCAGCAGTCCTGCAGGTAGAAGGCTGCATGGGAAGAGAGGGGTGGTTACCCTCATGGCACCAGTAGGAAGGTGGGCTTTCTGGAGGAGCCTCCGATCTGGAAAGAAGCTGTGCTTAAGTCTATCATCCATCCATCTGTCCGTCCATCTGTCCATCCATTCAACTATCCATCATCCCTCATTCATCAGTCTATCTGTCTGTCTGTCTATCTATCTATCATCTATCTGTCTTCTATCTTCCTCTCTATCATCTATTGTCTATGTGTTTATCAATTAAGGCTTAGCTATCTATAAAATAATACCCCCCACAAAAGAAATGGTCATAAACGGTTAGCTTCAATATCTACCTATCTATCCATATTTATTTATTTGCTTTTTAAATTCCCACCAGGGTTATCATTGGGCCTTGGTGTCTGCACAATGAATTCACCACTCTTGGCGGCCATATTTTTCTTCTTTTCTTCTCTCTCTTTTTTTCTATTTTGGACAGAAACAGAGAAAAATTGAGAGAGGAGGGGGAGATAGAAAGGGAGACAAGGAGAGAGAAACATACAGTACTGTTGCACTGCTTCACCACTCATGAACTTTCTCCCACCTTACCTACCCTGCAGGTGGGGACTATGGGTTTGAACCTAGGTCCTTGTAAATGGTAATATGCGTGTTCTACTGGGCAAACTACTGTATAACACTTTTTATCCCCCCTCCTTTTTTTTATCAGACCAGTGTACAGTGCTTATACTGGTGAAGGAAATCAAACCTAGGACTTTGGAGCCTCAGACATGAGAATTTCTCTAGGATTATTACTGGGGCTCGGTGCCTGAACTATGATTCCAATGCTCCTAGGGGCCATTCTCCCCATTTTGTGCCCTTGTTATTCTTATTGTTGTTGGACAGGACAGAGAAATGGAGAGAGGAGGGGAAGACAGAGAGGGGGAGAGAAAAGACAGACACCTGCAGACCTGCTTCACTGCCTGTGAAGTGACTCCCCTGCAGGTGGGGAGCCGGGGGCTCGAACCAGGATCCTTACACCGGTCCTTGCACTTCGCTTAAACCAGCCCCTGAGATGAGAATTTCTTTGCATAACTGGTATGATATCTCCCCCACTCCCTTAAATACCTAGTCAACGTATTGAAAATTAGGTGACTGCACACATTACCATGTGCAAGGACCTGGGTTCAAATCCCTGCTCCGAACCTACAAGGGAGAAGCTTCACGAGAGGTACAGCTGCCCTACAGGTGTCTCTCTCCCCCCACTCCCGCCCCGGCCAGTTTCTCTCTGTCCTATCTGATAACGACAGAAAAGGGAAAAAAAAGAAAGAAAGAAAGAAAAATGGGAGTGGTGCGTTCATAGCGCTGGCATCAAGCCCGAGCAATAACTTTGATGGCAATAAAAATAACGAAAGTCAATTCATTTCTGCACATCATTTATCAGGATTACATCTATACCTAGCAATTTCCCCACCCATGTCCAGAGGACCTGGGAACAGTCTTAGGCCTGAGAAGTCATGTCTCCTTAAGGGGGAACAGGCCCCCTGTGTGGAGAGTTGTGCTTGTCACGGAAGCTCTGCCCCGGGATCCTGAGGTGGGCTCTGGCTCCACAACGCAGTCAGTGCGCGCCCCCTGCTGGCTTGTCCAACAACAGCACTATCTATTGAGCCATCAGCAGAAGTTGACACAGGAATTTTCACTTGATCCCAGCGACCTGGCTTATGCTCCAGGTAGTAGGTGAGACACAGAGGCGCTGAGAGAGAGTGACTTTCTCTTTCCCTCCTTCCTTTCCTCCCTCCCTCCCTTACTTCCTCTATTTTTTCTTTCTTTTTTAAAAAAATTTTTAACCAGAGCACTGTTCAGCTCTGGCTTATGGTGGTGTGGGGGGGATTGAACCTGGGACTTTGGAGCCTCAGGCATGAGAGTCTGTTTGCATAACCATTATGCTATCTACCCTCTGCTTTTCTTTATCTCTCTCTTTCTTTCTTTCTCTCTTCATCATATATATATATATATATATATATATATATATATATATATATATATCCCTTTACTGGGCGGGGATTAATGGTTTACAGTCAACAGTAACACAGTAGTTGGTACACGTGTAACATTTCTCAGTTTTCCACAGAACACATTAACACCCCTCTCCCCACGTCCTTCTCTGCCATCAGGTTCCAGGACCTGAACACTCCCCCCACCCAAACCCCAGAGTCTTATTTTGGTGCAATACACCAACTCCAGTCTAAGTCCTTCTTTATATTTTCCCTTCTATTTTTTACTTTTCAACTTCTGTCAGTGAATGAGATCATCCCATATTCATCCTTCTCTTTCTGGCTTACCTCACTTAACATGATTCCTTCTCACTCCATCTAAGATGAGATGAAGAAGGTGAATTTACCATTTTAATTTTTTTATCTCTTTTATTTTTATTTTCTTATTTATTTATTGGGGAATCAATGGTTTGTCAACAATAAAGTACAATAGTTTATACATGCATAACATTTCCACATACAATACAACCCCCACTAGGTCCTCCTCTGCCATCACGTTCCAGGACCAGAACCTCCCCCGCCGCCACCACCACCCCAGAGTCTTTTACTTTGGTGCAATACATCAACTCCAGTCCAAGTGCTGTTTAGAGTTTTCCCTTCTGATCTTGTTTATCAACTTCTATGAGTGAGATCCTCCCATATTCATCCTTTTGTTTCTGACTTATCTTATTTAACATGGTATCTTCAAGCTCTATCCAAGATGAGGGAAAGAATGTAGAATTCACCATTTTTAATAGCTGAGTCGTATTCCATTGTGTACATATAGACCACAACTTACTCATCCAAGAAAGTGACTGTCTTAAGACCATATGGTTCCAAATAAACAAGATTGGGATTCAAATTCAGAATTCTGGAAACTCTAAATATTCCACTTCCAGTCCTTCTTTACCATACTGATGGAAGTCTTGTCTGCCTCAGCGGGAAAAAAAAACAACAAAAAAAAAGAAACGCGTTTCAAAACTCATCTTTGAGCATATAAACTCTCTGAAGACTTTTGTGTCCAGCTGCCTCATGTCAAGGGAGGATTAGAGCCATTTCTGCCCCACCTGACTGAAGCATGAACCCCCAGGCTGTGGACAAATCTGCAAGGAAACCAGTGAGGAGGAGGATGTAACTACTTCACCACTAAACCCTCTGCAGGATCCACAGGCGAGTTGGTTTCTGAAGGCCTCTGCCTGTGCAGAAAGTTAAGATGACTGGATTATCTGGGTGTGTGGAGAGATTCCTTGGACACAGTTACGGCTGTTTCTGTACCTGCTTGTGTACCTGCTGGTTGGGAACTCAGGGCGGTTCAGACTTTTATTTTTTATTAAAAATTTTATTTATTATTATTTTTTCTAATATTTATTTATTTATTCCTTTTTGTTGCCCTTGTTGTTTTATTGTTGTAGTTACTATTGTTGTTGTTATTGATGTCATCGTTGTTGGATAGGACAAAGAGAAATGGAGAGAGGAGGGGAAGACAGAGCAGGGGAGAGAAAGACACCTGCAGACCTGCTTCACCGCCTGTGAAGCGACTCCCCTGCAGGTGGGGAGCCGGGGGCTTGAACCAGGATCCTTATGCAGGTCCTTGCGCTTTGCCGCCATGTGCACTTAATCTGCTGCGCTACCTCCTGACTTTCAGACTTTTTTTTGGAGGCTCTGGGAAGTTGCACAGACTGTGTATGTCTGCCTGCCAACACTACCCATGCCAGCCAACAATACCCATGCCCACCCAGAGAACCCACGGCAAACAACATAGCAGAGTGTGGATGATGTCCCAAATCCGGACAAAACTGGGAACTGCTTTTATATCCCAGAGAGACATAATTCCAGAGAACAGCAGATGAACAGCTTACAGGAAAGCTGACAACGGTTAGGCACAATGGCAATAGAACATTCCAGAAGTCAGCCCTGTTCCTCTTCTGGAAGAGAGGCTGGTTGGACAGTGGTCTTCACCCAGTCACCACCCCTGTCAGCAGGCGGGACCCCTCATGGAAGGGCAAGGGGCTATAAGAAAGCGCCCCTAACCAAAAAGTAAGCTCTCTCCTGTAATCCTACATAAAGGACTTATTTTTTTCTTTAGGATTTGCCCACCTCTATATGAGAGATAAAGAGAGAGAGAGAATAATTAGCTCTGGCACATCTGTGCAGGGGGTTGAACCAGGGAACTCTAGACTTCAGACCTGTAAGTCCTATGCTCTTCTGCTGAGCTCCTTCAGCACCTGGGCTCTCCTGGGATGGCTGTTTATCAAACTCGTCTTCCAAAATAAAACTTCTTGTAGATGAGTTTATTTTTATTTTTAGCAGATCATTCAAAGTGGGATTCACACTTGACAAACCCCCCAGTTTTAGCTGCAGCCAGCATAGAAGTCACCTCCCATCTGCTTTCCCTTTGATTCCTCAGTGGCGATGATGGGAGTGGGAGCTGCTGGTGGGAGTGGGAGCTGCTGGTGGGAGTGGGAGCTGCTGGTGGGAGTGGGAGCTGTTGGTGGGAGTGGGAGATGCTGGTGGGAGTGGGAGATGCTGGTGGGAGTGGGTGCAGCTGGTGGGAGTGGGAGCTGCTGCTGGGAGTGGGAGCTGCTGCTGGGAGTGGGATCTGCTGGTGGGAGTGGGTGCAGCTGGTGGGAGTGGGTTCAGCTGGTGGGAGTGGGAGCTGCTGGTGGGAGTGGGAGCTGCTGGTGGGAGTGGGAGCTGCTGGTGGGAGATGCTGGTGGGAGTGGGAGCTGCTGGTGGGAGTGGGAGCTGCTGGTGGGAGTGGGAGCTGCTGGTGGGAGTGGGAGTTGCTGGTGGGAGTGGGAGCTGCTGGTGGGAGTGGGAGCTGCTGGTGGGAGTGGGTGCAGTTGGTGGGAGTGGGTGCAGCTGGTGGGAGTGGGAGCTGCTGGTGGGAGTGGGAGCTGCTGGTGGGAGTGGGAGCTGCTGGTGGGAGTGGGAGATGCTGGTGGGAGTGGGAGATGCTGGTGGGAGTGGGAGATGCTGGTGGGAGTGGGAGCCGCTGGTGGGAGTGGGAGCTGCTGCTAGGAGTGGGAGATGCTGGTGGGAGTGGGAGCTGCTGGTGGGAGTGGGAGATGCTGGTGGGAGTGGAAGATGCTGGTGGGAGTGGGAGATGCTGGTGGGAGTGGGAGATGCTGGTGGGAGTGGGAGATGCTGGTGGGAGTAGGAGATGCTGGTGGGTGTGGGAGATGCTGGTGGGAGTGGGAGCTGCTGGTGGGAGTGGGTGCAGCTGGTGGGAGTGGGAGCTGCTGGTCGGCATGCACTTTTTCTCTGAAGTCTCCCAGAGTCACCAGCACTGTCTGAGTCGCCCTGAGCTCCCAGCCAGCCAGCCGGTGCTCAACCAGGTGCAGAGGCAGGCGACGTCAGCTGTGTCCAGCGAATCTTCCCACACGTCATAGAAAAGTCAGGCAGCTCATTCAGAAATGGCCTCTAGTGATGACAGAACCCTCATGCCAGTCCTCACCCCAGCCTTTCATAACCATTGTACCTTCTCCCAGTCAGGGGAGCCACAGGGGCTTCCAGGTCCAGCATGGAGGTTGGATGGGAAGACCCCCACCACCACCACTGTCTCTGACACCCTCTCTACCTGCCTGCTGGTCCCTGACCTTCCTCCATGCATGGTGACAGTCACACTGGGCATGTGCTTCAATGGCCACATAGAGAGATGGGCGGAGGTGGCAGCGCTGCCATGGCCTAACAGTTAGAATCTGGGACTGGCTGAACTGAAGGGAGCACTGGACATCTTGTTTCTGGGTGGCACCAAGGGAAATGACTTTACAAACCACGTCTCTGTCTGGACAGCCACACAGCCCGCACCCACAGCCTCTCTCCTGGCTGGCAGGAGTCGCACTGACTGTCGGGAGTCACCGGCCCGCTCAGCTCACACCGAGAGTGTGTTCCATGTCTGGAGTCCGGGTCTGCGTGCCTTCAGGTCTCAGACACCGAGCAGGGGCCCCTGGGGTGCCTCTGTGCTCTGGGTGGGCAGCACAGCTGAACAGGAACACGCTCTGTAGTAAGAGAAACAGCTCCTCTGGGGGAGTGGAGGACTTGCATGGCCGAGGCTTCTGGTTCTATTCCCTGCACTGCACGGAGCAGTGTGGTGCTCTGGCATCTCTCTCTCTCCCTCTCTCTGCATATCATATGAAGTAAATAAAATACAAATGAGACACTGCTCATGCAGAAAAAAAAAGAAAAAAGAACAAATGAAACATTCTGTAGACAAGATCTGTAGTCTGGGCTGGCCCAGGATCTGGGCCCTGCTGTGACAGGGAAGGATGCCTGTCCCAAGTGGCCCCTGGAAGTCCAGTGCCAGCGACTGTCCCCAGGCCAACAGGCTGACGACAGTCCTGATCCCCTGAGAACAACTTTCTGCTCCAAGGCCCCGCCTGCCAGGCCCCTCTCATCACACTGTTGAGAAGGCCTTGTGGCAGTGAGGACGTGAGCCCCGCTGACATGTGACCTGGGCCAAGCCCTCGCCTTTCTCCCAGCAGTGTGACTTTGGCTGTTAACTCAGTTTCCCGAGAACTCTGGGCTCCCCTGCAGAATGCAGACAGCAATCTCAGCCTCCAAGGAGAAAGGACTATAACACATGGACAGCACCCAGCACTGGGCCCAGCACCCACAGCTAACTCAGTTCCCTCCCACTCTCAGTCCAGAGGGCCCAGGCCAGATGCTAAATGCTCCTGAGTGCCTGAGAACTGGATGGTTCCCATGGTGCCAGCACGCCCCCCACCCCCGCCTGTGTTCAAGACCATCACTCGTTTCATCTCAGAAACTTGAGAACAGCTTCTAATCAGCTCAGTTCTCTGGGTAGGATGAGAACACAGCCTTCTAGATCAGAACTGCTCTTGCATGAAACACCACACCATTCTGTCTGTGGACTCTAATTGCTGAGTAAGTCCTGGGAGCTGCCTCTGTGTTGGCGTTCACCGGGCGTCCTCCACGGAGTGCCTAGGAGGTGAGGAAGAGCTGACAAAAGATGGCAAAGACAGAACCAGCAGAGGGAGGCTGTGAGGAGAGTCAGATGCAGGGACAAGCTGTTATCACTCTCACTTGTTGAGCGCACAAAGTGCACAAAAAAGAACTTAGATTTGCCCACTACAAGGGCGGAATCTGACACAAGTTCTTTCAGCGACCAGCACCGCACCAGCACACCACGACACCTGAGATATGTGATTCCACTACTTACCTGACACCCCTCCTGTCACATAAATGGCCATCACGACCGCCATGGCAAATCCGACATTGATAGTGAGAATCCCTCCAAAAGTTCCTCGACTGAGGGTGGCCTGGGCGATAGAACCACAGCCAAGGACCTGGAATGAGATGGGATTCAAAAGTAAGCAGAGGTGGTCACAGACACAGGTGCATGATGGTGGTGGTGGGAGGGGACCTAGGCTGGGAGATGGAGCGCCTTGTAGACACCTGTCATGGGAGGATGAGGGGTTGGACCTGTGTGTCAACAACTGCACTATAAACCATTGTGCCCCTACCCCCAATAAAGTGTGTGTGGGGGGAATCAGAGTGACAGAAAGTTTATTATTATTATTATTATTATTATTATTATTATTATTAGAGAGCTAATGTTGATATACAAAATTACAAGATAACAGGAGTACAACTCCATATTGTTCCCACCACCAGAGTCCTGGATCCCCAGTCCCTCCATTGGAAGCTACAGCAGTTCTCCTAAGGTTGTAGATATGGGTTAACTATTATTTCTACAACTGTCTATATTTGTATATATTTTCCCATTTCTTCCTATGGTCCCATCTTCTCTTCCTTTCCAAGTCACACATACACCTATCACTACATCCAAATGTCCCTCCCTTTTCCTCTTCTCTCTCCAGGTCCTGATGGAGTTGGAGTTCAGAGCCCTCTGGTCATCTTTCCCTAATATTTCTCCCCCCACAATGGAAGTACAGATAAAACTTATTTTGGTGGTACAGAAGGTGGAAGTTATGTCTTCTATAATTTCTTCTGTACTGGACACAGGCACTGGCAGGTCAATCCATACCCCTAGACTGCTTCTATCTTTCCCTAGTAGGGTAGGGCTCTGGAGACAGGACATATTAAGGAAAATCCCTAGGCTTCATATAAATCAAGTTGCCTTGATCTGGCTATGCACGGATAATCAGTGACTGCCTGAGGCTGCGTTGGCTTACTGATGAGCTTTGTAAGGTTAAAATGTTGCCTACATGTACAAGTAAATGATCCAGGTTTCACTATATTTATATCCTTCTATGTCTTTTTAAAGGTTTATTTATTTTATTTGCTAGGACAGAGAGAAATTGAGAGAAGGGGAGATAGAGAAGAAAAGAGAATGAGAGACACTGCAGCCCTGCTTCACCACTGAATCTTCCTGCAGATGGGGACCGGGGGCTTGAACCCAGATCGTTGTGCGTGATAATATGTGTGCTCAACCAGTTGCACCAGTGCCAGACCCCTCACTTTTTGTTTTTAAATCTTCATGGTTGAAGACTCTTCCATTTCTCTCTCTTCTTCTTCATAGGAAGATTCAATCTAGCCCTCTGAGACACCTTTTATAAAGACACTGATATTATGACATCAACCCTTCATGACTCAACCCCTTCCCCAAAAGCTCCACCTAGTCCCAACACCTCAGACACTAGGCTTTTCAGAAACAAGTTCTGAGAGGACACAATGAGGCCACAGCACTGCCTAGTCCCTAGCTTTAAAAACTGGGTCTTATATTGTCATTGTAAAACCAATTAAAACCATTCAATCAGGGGCTGGGTGGGGGCACACCTGGTAGAGTACACGTATTATAATGTTCAAGGGCCCAGGTTCAAGTCCTTGGTCCCCTCATGCAGGTGGTAAGGCTTCACAAGCCTTGAAGCAACACTGCAGGTGTCTCTCTTTCTCTCTCCCTCTCTATCCTCCCCTTCCTTATCAATTTCAGTCTGTATCCAGTAAATTAAAAAAATACTTATTAAAATATTCCCTCCTTCCTGAGGGAAGGCCATTGAGGAAGATGGAAGAGGGGGCTAGGTGGTGGCCAGGAGGTGGTCAGGTGGCTACAGTGTGCAAGGACTCAGGTTCAAACTTCGAGTCCCCACTTGCAGGGGGAAACATTTGTGAGTGGTGAAGCAAGGCTGCAAGTATCTTTGTCTCAATTCCTCTCTATCTCCCCCTTCTTTCTCAGCTTCTCACTGTTTCTAACCAATAAATAAAGATAAAAATAAAAATAATAAAAGAGAAATAAGAATCACACACATTTGGTAGGAAACGTGAAGACCTCGGATAATGAGTTTTTTGTAGTTTTAAAAGCTGGTATGGTGCAGGGGGTGTAGCTCTATAAAATTATCAGGCCATTTTTCTGTAGATATCCTGTTAGCCAACATTTTTCTATAAGAGAGTCCAGCTGGGATTTCATGACTAAAGAAGAGCAACAGATCGGGTGGGGGTGGGGGGCTGATTATGAAGGGATATGATTTAAAGGTCTAAAAGGGAAGGTTTCTGAAATGGATCTAACCAGGGAAAGGGGATTAAGACTATGAAGGCTTTGCAGCAGGAAGATGATAGCTGGCCTGTTGTGTCTCCTCACAGAGGAGAAGGGAAGCCAGGATGTGAAATATGAGGGGCTGAACACAAATGTTATCCTTTTAGGGATGGATTCATTCCAAATAGCTCCCTGTGGGTGAATATGTGAAGTCCTTCCAAGAAGCATCACTTTCAAACAGGGAGTCCTGAGTGGCTTGAGAACAATTTGGGTTAATTCCTCCCTGAAGACAGAGAAATTATCCAGAAGATCTTTTTAACATCCTCTTGGCTCTGAATTCTAAGATATACTGACTTACATAGCTCTTACTTCTAGGCAGTAGGGAGAGATAGGAGGGTCCGATATCTCTAGATGGTGGGAATGTTTGGTCTACACACACACACACACACACACACACACACACACACACACACACACACAAACACACACACATACACACACACAGCAAGTCTTGGATTTTTATCAAGGATCTGGCCTCAGATATCACGATGAATGCTAAATAAAGTTGTAACAAGAACATGTCTGATTTCTGCTCTTCAAATAAGGCATAAACCCAGTCCACTAGATACATTTCACAGTCTAACAATTTCACCTTGACTTGACATTATCTTCCTAGAATCTCTATCATCATAACTACTGGTGTCTTTTTTTATGTGAATTTAAAGGCAGCTATATGGCCTGGGCACAGCTTTCAGGTTAACTGGCCTCTTGGTAGCATCGCAGGAAAAGAAAGGAACTTCCTGAAGGGTGACTGCTTTGCAAGGAAGTGACTCTCTCTGTTCTGGGTTGGTGCACACACACTCGTGCTAATCTGAAGAGGACTTAGGTGGACCCTGGACCCTGTCAGAGTTCACTGTGATGAAAACCTCCTCCTCCTCTTCCTCTAGATGCTGAAAATTCTGCTTTGTTCTCCTCCAGGAAGGATAATTGATGCTGTGTATGTGAGCTGCAAAAAAGGGACAGGAGGGACTATGAACCACGTGAGGAAATCACGTGAGCCTTGTCTGAATGGAGACTTGAGTCCAGATGTCCATCCCTCTTTACTGACAATTTTCAGGGGATTTATGACAGTCTGGGGAGGCACACATAAGGCAGGTGACTGTCGCCAGCACTTGGGACATGGTTGTTGGATGTTCTGCATATCATGGCCTGATTGTGGTGGTGTGGCAGGGGGAGCTGGTCACTCACTCTGGTTTCCTTCTCCTAGGTGATCAGTATGATTTGTATTTGTCATGGCTGGGGGGGTTTTCAAGGCCATGGAGAGAGACAGAGATGATAGAGATAGAAAAAGAGGCAGAGAAAGAGAAAGAGAGAGAGAGAGGCCACAGCACTAAAGTTTCCTTGCCACCAATGTGGCAAGGGTTGATATTGAACCTGGGCCACACACATGGCAAAGCAGTCTTTGATATATATTTTTTCCCTCCTTCAATAATAAGAGCATTGTCTTTGGTGGTGGCACAAATGAAAGTCCTGACAGGATTCCCTGCTCTACTCTTTAAGAACTGACACACAGATTCCCTGCTTCAGGACAGACAGTTGTCTGGTCTCCTGATTTGGAAAGAGATTTGGGGGCCCATGCATATTCATGTCAAAACTAACCTTTCTTTTATTTTGTCAGAATCTGGGTCTTGCACAAGTGTGAGTTCACAACTCTGGGCTGCATTTTCATTCACATGAAGAACCATGGAAAGACCCACAGAGAGGAAGAGATAGCATCATAGAGGATCTTCTTCCATGAACATAGCAACTCCTATGTGGTGCCAGAGCTTAAACCTGGCAAGGCAGGGGCCCTACCCAGTCCGCTAGCCTGCCTGCTCCGAAATCTAACCTTTCTTCTCTGAAACTCAGTTGTACTGTCTGCATGTATGATTAGTACTTGGGAATGTTCTATGTACCTGCTTCAGGCTTTCTTATCTAGGAGGAAATAGCCAAGAGTCCTTTTCTTGCCAACATCCAATGATATGCAGACCTCTGCTTCCGTTTACTTTCTTTCTTTCTTTCTTGTTTCTCTTCTTTCTTTCTTTCTTTCTTTCTCTCTTTCTTCCTATCTTTCTTTCTTTTTTCTTTTTTTCTTTGCCTCCAGGGTTATCACTAGAGCTCAATACCTGCATTATAAATCCACTCCTCCCAGAGGCCCTTTTCCCCCCATTTTTTAAAATAGGATAGAATAGGACATAGTGAAATTGAGTGAAGAGGAGAAGATAGAGAGGTGGAAAGAAAAAGATAGAAACTCGCAGACCCCAGTGATAACCCTGAAAGCAAAAAAAAAAAAAAAAAAAAAAGGAAGAAAAAGCTCCCTGCAGCACTGCTTCATCACTTGCAAAGTTTGCCTCCCCCCATAGTTGTTGGGGACTAGAGGTTTGAACTTAGGTCCTTGTGCATGGTAATGTATGTGCTCAAATAGGTGTGCCACCACCCAGATCCCTACAGGCTTTTTCTATTCTATTCTATTCTATTCTATTCCATTCTATTCTATTCTATTCTATTCTATTCTATTCTATTCTATTCTATTCTATTCTATTCTACTGTACTCTATTATTTTCTGTTCTATTCTATTCTATTATGTTCTGTTCTAGTCTATTCTATTTTATTCTATTCTATTATTTTCTGTTCTATTCTATTCTATCCCTTTGGGTGTTGTTTACTAAGTCCATCTCTTATTCATGAGAACCCATGTATGACCTCCAAAATATCCTTCCTTGCATAGTCCAGCTAGATTCTCCAGAAAACTTAGAGAAATCACAGGACAATATAATGGAGTGAGAGTACTACAAAGCCATTCATCCAGTCATCATGCTGCCTTTACCAGGCTCTACATTTATCTCTCTCACACACACACATTCACCAAGCTTTCTCTCATCAGCCCAACTCACACAGTCCCCTTTCTGCAGACAGTAGGACCTTCTACTTGACTTAGCTGCAGTGCCCTTGAAGATCTGTGATGATTCAGAAATGCACATAAACATGGCGCTTCAGCTACCTGTGCTGTATAACTACCCACTCAAACTTAGAATGAAGATGTTTCTGTTCTTGTGAATTTATGTCCAGGGTTGGAAGGGCTTCTCATCTCTGCTCCACTTGATGTCAAGTGTAATGGTTGGTTCAGCAGTGGAACTGGAAGTTTCAGAAGGCCAGCACATTGGTATGCTGGTGAACAGCTGACGCTTTAGCTTGGTATCATAGGCCAACAAATTTGCAAATGGCCTCTCTGTGTGGCCTGACTTATTCATAATATGGAATCTGGATCCTCTGGCTCCAGAGCCTGCTCTTAAATCCTGCACCATGCTACCTTCTCAATCATAGCCTTGTGCTGGTTCCAAGCACAATAGCATACAAACCAATTCAGTAAAAGTGTCCTTCCTATATCCTGTTAAATGGATGTTCACCTGTGTATGTTGAGATAGGGAAACCATGATGTCCAGGCAGCTTCACTCATGATGTTATGTTATGCTATGCTATGCTATGCTATGCTGTTATGCTTTGCTATGCTATATGTTATTCCAGTGGTTTGGCAATCTCTCCTTATGTGAAACTGGAGTTTTCTTTCCAACTTCTTTCCATTATCTTCAGACCTATTCTTGGGAACATAGGAAAGTATTCCAGTAAGTAAAGAGAGCACCAGGGTATTCTCTCTGGGTATCTGCTCCTCTTGTTTGGATACATGATGTTTCTCAGATTCCCAGGGGTTCACTTGTTGGGCAGTACGCCAGCTTCCCCCTGCTTATCCCTGCAGTATATTTACATAACCAGTTACCTAGGAACCGCCCTGCCTGCAGGGCATAGGTTTAATTCCCACTGGTTCATGATGTCTTTTTGCTCCGCCCCCTCTCGTAGTCACCCTGATTTCCACCAGTCTCTTTTCGCTCCACCCTCTCTACATCACATCCTGTTTCCACCCTACTTGGCGAGTATATATACAGCTGCTCTTCTGTTCTAACACACTTGGGATTGCCTTCCTGCTCTGAGAGTTCCACAGTCTATCTCCTGTGACGTTAGCTCGGCACGAGTTCCTGATCCCTCTCCTACGCAGCAGCCTAGGTTGGCTCCAGTTGAGTTCTCTCCAACCCAGAGAGCACTTGCTCAGGAAGAAGCACCCTCAGGCTATCCCGGCATTCACTCACACCTGGATAACCTTCAGGCTTCAAGCATCCATTTGAGGTGTCCCAGAGGATAGAGAGCCTGGCTTGCAAGTGTGAAGCCCTGAGTTCTGTCCTTGGCATCTTGTATGCCAGATTGATGTTCTGGTCCACCACCATACATGCACACATACGTGCACACACACACACACACACAAACACACCTTTCTTCCTCTCTCAATTCTTCATAAGTGATTAATAAATCTTAAATGAATCACAGCCCAAAAAGAGACATGGTCCTTCCAAATTTGTGCATCACCTTACGATGTGGTAACTAATACATCAGGTACCTTCTGCTAGTTATTTCATTGCCATCCAGAGGGACATGTAGCCACTGGATGCAACTTACCTGATCACAGATCTGTGCCTGTCTCTCCAATTTTTTAAGAAGATACTCATGGGAACTGAGAAGTGGCACAGTGTATAAAGCCTTAGACTCTCAAACAGGAGGTCCTAAGTTTGAGCCCTGGCATGTCATGTACCATACACATGCTCTGGTCCTCTTTCTCTCTCCCATAGATAATTTTTTTTTAATAAGGAAGATAATCATGATCATGTGTCACACCGCTTTGTCCTTGCAATAGCATCTAATATATTGCAGGCAATTGACTAAAAAGATCCTAGTTGTTATTTCTAGGTAAAAAGCTAGGTGGCTGGGTTACTGGCATGCTGCTTCTCAGCCTTAGTTTACACATGTGTAGGGGAATAATGATACTTGCCAGGCTTGTTTCTTGAAATTGTTCAGTACAGACCCAAGTGGAATAACATAAGTGAAGGCATGATTTTAAAAAGAAGAGGACTAAAAGTTGAAAAATAGTATTTGCTTTCAGTATAATCTCAGAAAGAAAACCCCCAGTTTAGGATGGATAAATTAAGACAACAAGACTCATGAACTTAGTCTGACATTAAAAGCAGGGGAAGAAACACACACATCTATGACAGTTTAGTGGCTGTTTCATTCCTAGTCATGGGGTTAAAAGTCATGAAGAGAGAGAGAAAGAGGAAGTGGGAAAATGACATGATCTTCAAGTTGTCTTGCCTGTTTGTGATAATTCTCTAAACATGGGTCATTTTATAGATGGCAAGATGTAGAAGCTTTGGGGAAGAAATTAGCATTAGAAAAAAAAGTAAAGTATATATACATATATATAATTGTTTACTTGTTTTTGCATCAAGGTTATCTATGGAGCACTATGCCTGCACAATTCTGCCACTCCTGGTGACCTTTAATTTCTTTCTTTTTGACAGAGGGTAAAAGAAATAGAGAGAAAGAGGCAGATAAGGAAGAGGAGAAGAGGAAGAAGAAGAAGGAGTAGGAGAAAGAGAAGAAGAGACACCATAGCACTGTTGCACTATTCATAGTTTCTCTGGTGTCATGTATGTTGCTTCCATGTGGTGCCAGGGCCTTCAACCCAGGTTCTGCCACGAGGCAAAAATGTGTGAGCTCTATCGGGTAAGCTCTTTCTAGGTCGGTGTTCCTAATTGTAAGCTCCCATTTGTCTACATAATTGCTTTCCAACTTTCTACTCTGAGCCAATGTTTCTCTTTTATGTGCAACAGAATATTGGGTTTTATTTCCTGATGCACAAGTCTAAAAAGATACATGTACACCTTTGCACAGTGCAGTGTGATTTGTAATAACCAAGATGTTTAAACAACCAGAGCCTAGGGACAGGTGAGTGGAAAAAGAATCACAGCTTACATGCACAATGGGATGTTGCTCAGCATTAAGAAATGACCAGCTCTTCCTTTCTGAAACTGGGGGGTGGGGGGGAGCGGGGAGCAGGCTAAGTGAAATAAGTCAGGAAGAGAAGGACAAGGACTTGATGGATGATCTCACTCACATGTGCACTTTAGGAGACGTGATAGAATGGAACGTGAATGACCCCTTGACCTACATTTGCAGATCTGAGATTACTAAGGGTGTGGAGGGAGGGCCAAGAGAGGAGAGGGAATCCAATGCCCTTTGGTGGAGCGACAGTGATTTGGTTGGTGGGCAAGGCTTGGCATTCCAAGACAACAGACTTATAGACTTTCCCAATTATTTTTTAAATTATAAATAGATGTATGTATTAATTGCACCTAAACACATCTCAGAAAAAGAACAACAACAATAACAAAATACTGTGCCAATAAGTTCCTTTTCAAGAGAAGTCAGTCTGAGGGTAGGTAGGGTCTGAAGAGTGGGAGATGTAATTTCTTTCTTTTTTTGAATATTTATTTTATTTATTTATTCCTTTTTGTTGCCCTTGTTGTTTTATTGCTGTAGTTATTATTGTTGTCATCATTGTTGAATAGGACAGAGAGAAATGGAGAGAGGAAGGGGAAGACAGAGAGGGGGAGAGAAATATAGACACCTGCAGACCTGCTTCACCGCTTGTAAAGTGACTCCCCTGCAGGTGGGGAGCCAGGGGCTCGTACCGGGATCCTTATGCTGGTCCTTGTGCTTAGCGCCACCTGCGCTTAACCCACTGTACTACAGCCCGACTCCCAAGGAGATGTAATTTCTAAGAAGTACTAAGGAGGGCTAGTGGGAAGTTCCCAGCTGAGCTGTGACCCTTATGGTGATCTGATTACTGTCCACAATGAAAAACACAGTGTGATGAGTGATTTTCATGAAGTGAAACACAGGGGACAGAGGAGAGAGAAGAAGGAAGCCACAGGTTTTATTTCACTTGACCTTTTACAAATCTTTTGGCATTTATTACTTCCTTAGAAGTATAAACTAGGAGGTCCCCAGCACAGTACACAGTACATTATAGACACTCGATAAATATGTATCTGGCAATATGGAAAATCAGAACCATTCCAGAAGAGAGGAAGTGATGAAAGTTAGGAATTTCTTAATAAAGGGGTTTGCAGATGCATGCAGCCTGGGGCCAGGGAGCACTAAGAACACCCTGACATTGTCACCAAGGGTCTGTGATGCCTTATGCCTACCAATTACTGTCAAATGAAGAGGGAAACAGCACGCCTTGTATCTGTCTACCTTAGAATCAGGACAGCTTCTATTCTGCACAGTTCTTGAAAAGGTTTGAAGCCAAAGGCTGTTGGATAGTATGCCAGCTCCCCCTGGCTTCTGCTTAACCATATGCCTATATAGGGATAGATTTAATCCCATTCAAAGCTTTGGTCTATTTACATAAATCACTTTTACATTTACATAAAGCACTCCCTCCAGGGCATTGGTGGTTCAGTGATAGGATTCTCGCCTGCTCCACCCCCTCCTTGTCACACTCTGATTTTCACCAGTCACTTTTCTCTCCACCCTCTCTATGTCACATCCTGTTTCCACCCTACTTGGCAAGTATATATAAAGACAGCATTGTGAGTTTTACCTTACCTTGAGTTTAGCTTAGCTCGTCTGTCTTAGATTGTGCTGCGTCCTGCATGAATAAAGAGATACTGCCTACAGCTCAACCATGAGTCCCTGGTCATCTGTTACCCGCCTGTGAAGCCAGCCCGTCGAAAACAACAAAAGGCTCTCTCCATTTGCTGTGAACTTGGGAACAGAGACTTAAATGTTTATTATCTGTCTTCATCAGTTTAAAGGGTTGAATAAAAGAATGTAAATGAAGACTCCCACCACCTCACCTGAAATGACCTGATTTTAATGGATCTAGGAATATTAATGTCAATGACCATGTGGGTGGACCTGTGCTAAATGTTCTACCTAGAGGACTTCACCAATATCCCTTAACTAACCCACAACTACCCTGGGAGGGAAGGGTTATTGTCTGTATTTGGTGGAGGAAGAAATTGAAGATGACAAGGAGCCAAGAAGTCTGTCCAATGTTGCCCCCAATAAAAATAAATGAGCCAGAACCAGGATTTGTTCCCTGGTTTCTTAGTCAAAGGTATAGGCTTGGCAAACACCCACTGGAGAGAACATGTGGTCCTTGAAGCAATGGCTTCTCCCCTAGAATTCACGGAAATACTCAAGAATGCTTTCCGTTTGCCTACTGAATGAGACCGCTATTCGGGAATAGTGAAAGACCCGGGGACCCCAGAGAGCAGTCATCTATTACTAACCCACCCAGGACAAAAGGCTTCTTTATTGACCAGATGGATGGCAGCCCAAGGATGGCAGCCCAACAGGCTGAAGCTCAATCAGGAACCTCCTCAGACTTGCTGGCATTGGTCCCGGCCCAGTGACTTTTCTGGTGACAATAGATGTGGTCCATCTAGTTTAGAACAAGAAGAAGAAGAAGAGAAAAAAAAAAAAAAAAACCTAGCACGTGTACTTTCAGGCCAAGCTTCCCAAGAATTAGAGGAAAATCCTTTGCAGTCTCACCTCCTGTCCTTTTTCAGAGAGCAAGGAGACTTGCCACTCGTTGGCGATTAAATAGCCCATGTGTCAGTTTATGCAAAGCCCGCTTTATTGGTTCCCATTCATCTGCTTCCCAGCTCCTCTGTGACTGGCCACTTCCACCAAATGACTCAGCAAAATGCTTGGTCTGAAGGAAGAATTAAGCCCTTTCTTCGCTTGCTTCTCTCAGCTAAGCCCACTCTTTCTAACTGAGTCCGCAGAAGGAACAAATCTGCCTCACAATGGGGGTGAGTAGGCCTCAGTTAAGTCAGGAATGGACATTTTCCACATGGAGGGGCCTCACCCAGGACCCACAGAGATTTCTGGTATCTATTGTCTATACCAAGACCTGAGAAGTCAAACAATTTCCCCAGCCTATCTGCCCCTTGAACAATAATCCTTGCCTTCACCGGGGCCATATCGCTATTCCAACATGCCCAAACTTCCAAAACTTGCCCAGATCGTATCTGTTTCTCATTCTGAAAAAAATCTTGTTAAAGGGAGTCGGGCGGTAGCGCAGCAGGTTAAGTGCACGTAGTGCAAAACACAAGGACCTGTGTAAGGATCCCGGTTTGAGCCCCCGGCTCCCCACCTGCAGGGGAGTCACTTCACAAGCAGTGAAGCAGGTCTGCAGGTGTTTATCTTTCTCTCCCTCTCTCTGTCTTCCCTTCCTCTCTCCATTTCTCTCTGCCCTATCCAACAACAATGACATCAATAACAACAACAATAACTATAATGGAAAAAAAAACAAGGGCAACAAAAAGGGAAAATAAATAAATAAATATTAAAAAAATTTAAAAAATCTTGTTAAAGACATTGTAAGAGTGATTTTATAATGGTTCACAAAATTATAAAATTTGAGTGGGTAAAGTTTCACACTGTGCCCACGACCAGAGTTCTGTGTCTTTTCTCATCGTCTCTATGATAGTTCTCACAAACTCTGACAGCTAGCATGGCCACTTTTCTCTTCTTTTCTTTTCTTCTTTTTTGGAAATTTGTATGCATTAATTGCCGATAGTATACATATACATATACATATACATATACATATACATATACATATACATATACATATACATATACATATACATATACATATACATATACATATACATATACATATACATATACATATACATATGAGTGAAAGGACCCAGTCATTATCTTTCACCTCTTATCTCTTTGAGCATAATCACCTCTAGTTCCATCCACTTGTCCAAAATGATGCATCATTTTTTAAATTTTGGAATAGTAGTACTCCATCATTTTTAAATTTTGGAATGAATACGTATGATAGAATTTCTTTATCTAGTTATCGCTTTTTAAATATTTATTTATTTATTTACTTATTTATTCTCTCTCTCTTATTTGCCTCCAGGGTTACTGCTGGGGCTTGGTGCCCACACTATGAATCCACTGCTCCCGGAGGCCATTTTTTCCATTTTGTTGCCCTTGCTGTTATTGTTGCTGTTACTGCTGGTGTTGTTGCCAGATAGTACAGAGAGAAATCAAGAGAGGAGGGAAAGACAGAGAGAGAGAGAGAAAGATAGACACCTGTAGATATGCTTCACCACTTGTGAGGTAACCCCCCTGCCCCTTGCAGGTTGGAAACCGGGGGCTCAAACCGGGATCCTTATGCCAGTCCTTGTGCTTCACGCCACATGTGCTTAACCTGCTGTGCTACAACCAGGCCCCTTAAAATTTTATTTAATGAACAAGATGAGAAAGAGAGGGAGAGAGAACCAATGGGTCAGTACCATTTTCTTTGCAAACACAAGGCTCCCTCAGATTGTGCTGGAGGGGACATGGAACTGGAAGTCACACATCCTCCTTTGTCTGTCTACAGTTGATGAGACTGTACTCACTGTCCACACACATCATCATGTGGTGAGAAGACAAGCAATACTCAGAGACTGTGTGGTGGTGCACCCAGTTGCGTGAACACATCACCATGTGCAAGAACCCCAGTTCGAGAGCCCCAGCTCCCTACCTACCAGGGTGACTCTTCACAAGCAATGAAGTGTGGGTCCACATGTCTTTCTTTCTTATTATATTTAGTTATTGGATAGAGACAGCCAGAAATTGAGAGGGAAGGGGGAGATAGAAAGAGAGACAGAGAGACACCTGCAACCCTGCTTCACCACTTGCAAAGCTTGCCCTCTGCAGGTAGGGGATGGGGCTTGAGCCTGGGTCCCTGTGCACTGTAACATGTGTACTCAAGCAGGTGTGCCACCACTGGGCTCCCAGGTTTCTCTTTTCCTATATCTCCCTCCCCTCTCAATTTCTCTTCATCCAGTCAAACAAAGAAAAAAAAAAAGGTGGAGGGGGTGGCTAACTGGAGGAGTAGTGGACTTGTGTTGGCACTGAGCCCCAGAGATGATTCTGGTGGCAGCAAAATAAAATTAAAGAGTAGTAAGGGTCACTAAGATTTATTGAGTGCTCTTTTAAAAAATGTTTTTATTTGCTTAGCTGTGGCTTTCGGTGACTGAGGGATTGAACCTGGGACCCTGGAGCCTCAGGCATGAAAGTCTTTTGAAGAAACATTATGCTGTCTCCCCAGCTCTAGTGAGTTCTTTGGATAAGCTGAGCATTTCCATCTATTGGCCATTAGTTTCTCACAGTGACCCCAGGAGGCAGGCTCTTTTACTGTTTGCATTTTACAGCCTAGGGGAGGAGCTTAGAGAGGTGCAGAGGTGAAGAGAAGTCTCATACATCAGAAATGACAGCAACAACAAATGCTGGAGAGGTTGTGGGGACAAAGGAACCCTCCTGCACTGCCGGTGGGAATGTCAATTGCTCCAACACCTGTGGAGAGCAGTCTGGAGAACTCTCAGAAGGCTAGAAATGGACCTACCCTATGACCCTGCAATTCCTCTCTTGGGGATATATCCTAAGGAGCCCAACACACCCATCCAAAAAGATTTGTGTACAGCTATGTTTACAGCAGCACAATTTATAATAACTAAAACCTGGAAGCAACCCAGGTGTCCAACAACAGACTGAGTGACTGAGTAAGTTGTGGTGTATATACACAATGGAATACTACTCAGCTATTAAAAATGGTGATATATCCTAAGAACCTGAAGACATGCATCCAAAAAGATCTGTGTATACCTATGTTCATAGCAGCACAATGTGTAATAGCCAAAACCTGGAAGCACACCAGGTGTCCAATAATAGCTGGGTGGCTGAGAAAGTTGTGGTCTCAATACACAATTATTCAGCTATTAAAAATTATTAATTTACCTTCTTCACCAAATCTTGAATGGAGCTTGAAGGAATCATTTGAAGTGAGATAAGCTAGAAAGAGAAGGATGAATATAGGATGATCTTATTCATGGGCGGAAGTTGAGGAATAAGAACAGAATATGGAAACACAAAGCATAGCTTGAACTGGGTTTAGTGTATTACATCAAAGTAAAGGACTCTAGGGGGATGGGGGGGCTTTCAGGTCCTAGTACATGGTGGAGAAGGACTTAGGCTGGGGGTAAGAGTGTTTTACTGAAAAATGAGAAATACAGTTGTACCAACAACTGTATTTACTGTTAATTTTCCCAACTAGAAAAAAAAAAAGAGAAATGAAGAGAACTTTCATTCAATGCTGGCAGTAAGCAGTGGGCCCAGGTGTGAGTGCACGTGACTTTTACAGCTGGTACTGAGCATGTATGCAGAGCTGGGCATTTTCTGAAAGAAAACATGCATCACTTCTCAGAGGGCTCCCAGTATTAATCTCCATTTTAAAGACACAATGACAGTCTGGAGACATTGACAGAATTCACCAAGTCACTAAGCAGTCACCTTGCAATGCAGAGTCTGTCCCTTGTTGAAATAACCCTGTTTCTGCCATGACCACAGCGACTGGGTCTAGCTGTTCCCGTTATGAGGACAGAATGCAGACTGAGACACGACTTTACGGTCAGTTGGTTTTCCAACTGGGAGATAAAACTTTCTCAGTCATAGCAGAAAGAGTCACCAAGAACCAAGACTGAAACCTAAACATTCTGGTTTAAAGAAAGAAAGAATTTCATGAGATATAGCCAGAGAGAATATCAGAATATCAATCACTCCTCAAGAACCCGCTGTACTTGCAAAGAGATGACATTAGGGTAGGGTCATAAAAAGAGTGGAATCTGAGATCTGAGAACCAGGTGATTGGGCAAACAGCCAAGCTCAGTGTCCCAGGGGCTTGGAAACTGCCCCAAGGCCCAATGCAGGTCTCAGAAATGAAAGGTGATCAAATGCCATTATTTCCACCAGGCAGAGAGGAACAATGCTCTCCTTCTCTGACCCACATCAGGCATTCACTGGAATCCCAAATAACTCTAGTATGGACAAGGACTTGGTCATGGTCCCATGAGCCACAAGAAACTCAGTGAACAGTTATTAAGATGTACATGTGTGTCAGGGCTGGGCCAGGCAGTGGTGCACCTGGTTAGGCACACTTATTACAGTGCATGAGGACCTGGGTTCAAACCCCTGGTCCCACCTGCAGGGGGAAAGCTTCATGAGTGGTGAAGCAGGGCTGTAGGTGTCTCTCTGTCTCTTTCCCTCTCTACCTCCCCCTCCTCTCTCAATTTCTCTCTGCCTTTGTCCAATGATAAGTAGAGACATCAACAATGTCTGGAATTGCTTGAGAGGCTTCCCACCTGGAGAGACTCTACTATGAAGGAGACCCAGGGCTGCTTTGTTTCTTAAATCCATCCCCAGCCCTGTAATTCCTTACATCTATCTGCAGAGTTTAGTTCCATGAAATATCTGCAAACAAGGAAAGAAATCCCCCAGCCCTCACTGAGGACTTACTCTGAACTTCAGAGGCTCTGGTAATTTTTGCAGTGGAGAGAACACTGCCCACCTGGTGTAACTGTTTTCTAAGCAAACTGGGGAAGGATGGTGTGTTTTCTTTGACTTACTCATTTGCATGCCATGGCATGAGGGTTCTTCTGAACATATTCTGAGCAACTCCTTAAAACATTTGGAGGGGCCAAACCCTGCTTCTGTGTGAACTCTTATACGAGCAGCGGGACAGTTCTGTCTGCTTGGTGTCATCTCACTTTGGTCAGGTTTCTCTTCCTCAGAGCCCTCCACTGCATGCCCTGGCCTCCTCACAAGGTCAATGAGTGGAGAGGAGTCAGCTTCTACTCTCACTCTATGTCCTTATTTTTGGTCGAGTAATGAGGAAATGTTGCAATGGACTTTGCCACTAAGGGCAATCTGACTAAGTCCATTTCTGGAAAGTAGAAGACAGAAACAGACTTCTCCTTCGGACATCACTGAGAGCAGCACGTGTTCTGAGTCAAGTCAGCAGGATCAAGGCTGGCTCTAGGCGTCTCCAGGCCTTGCACTGTTACCCAGAAGACACACTTTGCTCCTCAGGCCATTGGAAACTGAGGAACCTTGTAGGTTAGTCTGTCCTGTCAGATTCACTGCTGCTGGCAGCCTGTAGGAAACCTCTCCTCCAGGTAGTGTTGAGGCAGGGCTTGGAGAGAAGCAGGGTTTGCAGGAAGCATGAACTTCCAGTGACTCTTGGTCAAATACCCCTTGTGGAAGACAGGGAGCAGAAACCCGTCTTTGGGGAGACACTACTTCCATAAGGCACCCACATTTATTGATCTCTTCTTTCTGCTTTTCCATTTTGTAATCATGATTGCTGGTTGGTGCTACAGCCAGACAACACAGCAGAAGCGAGTGCAGATCACTTCTGGAAGAGTAAGAACACTGTTCAAGCCATTCAGTATGCCTGAGAGGAAAATAAACTCTGCTGAAGGATCTACAGTGCAAATTTACAAAACACCAGAAGAAATTCCCCAGCATGAGTGAGAGTCTGTGGATCAAATCAGCCAGGTGGTAGACTCCCCTCCCACAACTTGAGATGATTGTCAAAATACCATGAATGAATCAGAGCTAGTTAGTGAGTGAGCTAAAGAAATGAAAGAAACACACAGGAGAAGAAAAAGAAGGGAAAGAGCCCAATGGAATTTATCCACATAAAAACCTATTAAAGAAACAGATTTAGTGAATGAATGAAACAGATCATTAGCTGCAACTGAATAGGGGACTGGTGAGCTGGAAGACTGAGTTGAGATAATGACACTTAATTCACCATAAAGAGATTAAGGTGAGGAGCTATGAAGGAGTGATTGGGCAGAAATGTGGAGGGTAGCTTATTTGACAGAGTGCACACATCGTCATGTGTGAAGATCCAGGTTCAAATCCCCTGTTCCCAACTGCAGGGGGAAATGCTTCATGAGCAGTGAACAGAGCTGAAGGTGCCTCTCCTCTCTCTGTCTCTCCAGACCTTCCATCTTCTGCATCCCACAATGACCTTGGGTCCATACTCCCAGAGGGATAAAGAATAGGAAAGCTATCAGGGGAGGGGATGGTATATAGAGTTCTGGTGGTGGGAATTGTGTGAAGTTGTACTCCTCTTATCCTATGGTTTAGTCAATGTTTCCTTTTTGTAAATAAAAAAATAAAAATAAAGTATTGTTATGTGGAAAACTAAGAAACGCTATGCATGTACAAACTATTGCATTTACTGTCAAATGTAAAACATCAATCCCCAATTAAGGAAAAAATAAAAATATATAAAAGGAAAAAAAATAACTACAGGGAGCAGTGGAGTCATGTAGGCATCAAGAATCAGCAAGAAGCCAGGTGGCAAAAATATATACATATGTGAAAAGGTGACAAAGAGAAGAGAAAGGTGAGAGGGTCAAATTTTACCTATCTATATATATTTATCTGTCTGTCTGTCTGTCTATCTATTTATAGTTACATGTAACAATGAGAGTTCTAAAAAGAGAAAGGAGGGTAGTCCGGGGAAAGACAAGATGATGAAAATGAGAATTTTTATAACCTGCAAATATTGTAATTTCCTTTTCCTTTCTTTCTTTCTTTCTTTCTTTCTTTCTTTCTTTCTTTCTTTATTTCTTCCTTTCTTTCTTATGCCACCAGGGTTATCACTAAGGCTTGGTGCTTGAATGACAAAGCCACAACTCCTGGTAAGTAACTTTCCTTTCATTATTTCTTTTTTAATTTGATAAGAAAGGGAAAAATTAAGAGGGGAGGGGGAGGGAGGGAGGGAGGAAGGGAGAGAGAGAAAGAGAGAGATGGAGAGAGGGCTGCAGCACTGCTTTACCACTAATGAAGCTTCTTCCCCCACCCCCCGCAGGTATGGGCTAGGTGTTTGAACCCAAATCCTTGTACATGGTAACATGTGTGCTCAACCAGGTGCACCACTGCTCGGCCCCATTGCAAATTTTAAATTGAAGATGAATAATACATCTAGAACACAACAAATGTAGTAAATTCACCATTTGTCTTAGGGTGATATTTCAGAAAGAAAGAGAAACCCTTATGTGTATCCAGAGAAACACACGTAGTGAGGACATTAAAGTAGAGCGCTAACAGATGGTTCAAGAGTACAGGGCAACATTGTCATGACTCCTGGCAAAGGCTGAGCCAAACAGATCACAGAGCTAAAACCCATCCTCTGATTTATCACTTAGGGTAAAATGAAGACGTATTAGGCAGAAAGAGACTGATAGAGTTTTTCATTCACATTGTCTTCCTGAAAACATTCCTCACACACTGCACAATTAAGCCAAGACAGTACACGAGAGTCCATCTAAGTAGATGTCTGTTACTGAAAACACCAGTAATAACAAGGGTAGAATTTGAATACTAGGCAATTATGACACCTAAGAAGAACTGCAAACTAACTGGTTATAATTATGCTTTTAGTAATAAATCATACGGTTTCTGACTGAGGAGGTAGTGCAATAGTCTTTCATGCCTGGAATACCAGAACTCTCAGGTTCAAGCCTATAAGATGAAGCTGAGCAGTGCTCTGGTTAAAAATCACAACAGGGTAGGGCAGGGCAGGTACCCTCTTTGCACAACAGGGTATGCAAAGAGGCTCTCCTGCCTGAGGCTCTAAAGTCCCAGGTTCAACCCCCTGCACCACCATAAGCCAGAGCTGAGCAGTGCTTTGGTAAAAAAAAAAAAAAAAAGGAAAAAAAAGAAAAAAAATCACAACAACAATAATAATTCTATGTTGTTCAGAAGGAAAGAGATATTGATTTTCTAAACTTTCTTAACTAAAGGATACATATTTTAAAATATATTATAAATTCTCAATAGTATTTACAGTATTTCAGTATTTAAGGCAAATACTTTAAGACTAGCAAGAAGAAGTAAAGGAGAAAAACAGAGATAAAACTACTGAGCGGAAAACAAATTACATCAGAAACTAGAAGGAGGGCATCACCATAGGTATACCAGAGATCTCAAAAGCCACCAACAATTGCTAATGAAAATCTCTTCCAAATTATTACTTCTGCTTTTGAAAACTATATATTTGAAAACACAAAGGAAGTACAATTTCCTAGGGAGTGGAGGGCAATTCAAAATTTCCAAAGTGGAATCAAGACTTAAAAAAAAAAATTAAATTAGACATAACTTGTAGAAAAAATTCTCCCACATGTCACAGTAATCATCAGCACAGATAATCCTCATTTTATTCAAAGTGTTCCAAGAAAGATAAAAAGAGGGGAATAACTCTGCTACATTAAGTGAGGCTAACATTGGCTTTGTCATAAAACCAGACAGTGCGATAAAGAAGTTAGAGTCCTATTCTTTCATAAGACATGGCAAACTAAATGTTGCTTAAATAAATAGGGGCCTGGTCTCAGGAATTTAAGAGAAACACTGCAAGTATTTATCAGTGTGATTTTCCCTTCAAAATTTCTTATCCATTCTAAGGAGGCATTGAGTGAAGTTACCCACAGCAGCAGTGCTGGCATTTGTGACAAAGTACAAACCACAAAAGAGCTCTCAAGGAAATAGATAAACTTATATATACACTGCAGGATGGTCCACCCAGGTGGCCTGTATCTCTATGTCCCCATAGAGATCCCAAAGAAGTGTCTTCGGGGAGAAACCTCAAATTGTAGAAGACACATAAAGCTAAAAAGTCACATACAGACATTTAAAAACAATAATAACAACCAACAACATCTACCATCATGATGAAGGGTGATATTCCCTGAGGGGGAGCCTGAGATTAGATTCTAAGCCCAGGTGTACCTCACACCTGGCTGCTGGGCAGGTTGATTGACCCTCCTAAGCCTTCATTTCCTCATCTGCAAAAATATGAGCAGTTCTCTTATCTCATGAGATTTGTCAAGGATTAGAGAGTGTCTGGTCAGAGGTGTGGCTCAGTAATTAACTCCTTCCCATCTTTGGTCTTCACCACTGGATTGGAAGGGAGTCAGGAGTTTCTAGGGAGGAGGAGGTAAGGATCTTAGATCCTTAGCTTTTCAAGTGACAGAGCAGCCACCATCAGAACCACAAATTCACACAAGACTGAGAACTGGGGACAAATCATCAGCCAATAGCAAGAAATAGTGGGCATTAGCGCTAAACATTTTCTCTGGTTTGTGGTTTGTTTTCTGCTGTGAGTAGGGGAAGAGCATTTGGAAGAATTCTGTGAACCTGTGGGTGCTTCCCACTCCTCTGAGAGACAGAGAGCTCAGACAGTCAACATTTCGTACTAATACCAGGGTATGAGGGCCAGAGGAAGGTGGGTCCCTCCACTTCAAACAACCCTCAGTCCGGGCTGTGGAGTGGGCAATGTTTGTTTTTTGTTTGTTTGTTTGTTTTTGCCTCCAGGGTTATCACTGGAGCTCAGTGCCCACACTACAAATTCACTGCTCCTGGAGGATATTGTTCCCATTTTGTTGCTCTTGTTGTTTATCATTGTTGTTGTTATTACTATTGTTGTTATAGTTGTTGGCTAGGACAAAGGAAAATTGAGAGAGGAGGGGAAGGCAGAGAGGAGGATAGACACCTGCAGACCTGCTTCACTGCTTGTGAAGTGACTGCAGGTGGGGAGCCAGGGGCTTGAACTGGGATCCTTCTGCCGGTCCTTGTGCTTCGTGTCATGTGTGCTTAACCAGTTTACTGCCCAGCCCCCGAGTGGGCAATGGTTTAAAAAACAGGGGTCTTGTTGATCCAGAAAGCAAAAGAGAAGGGCAACCCAGGAGACGGAAGAACTGGGACACAGTTCATTCGAGCTGTGAGGACTGGGCTGAGGTACCACAGGACTCTGTTGTCACATGAAGTCTGACGTACTCCTGAGCGGCCAGGTCACTTTCACTCTTTTTCTATTTCACTCAAGGACCAGATCAAGGCTAACAGGGTTAAGAAAAGAAAAGAAAAGAAAAGAAAAGAAAAGAAAAGAAAAGAAAAGAAAAAGCATCTGCTTTTTTTTTTCTTTTTTAACATTCCTGGAAATGCCAAAAGATAAATCTCTAAGGTGGATATATGACCAGACAAGGAAGATATGTAAGATCTTTTTTTTTTTTTTCAGAGCTGAAAGACTTGTATGTATGATTGAACTCAGACAGAGAGACAGGGAGAGATGACATCAGAGCTTCCTTCAGTGCCATGGCCACTCTCCAGTTGTGTTGGGGCTTGAACCTGGGCTGCGAACAAGGCAAGGCGTACAGTCTACCAGCTGACTCTCCAGCTTTGTATAGAAGATCTCCTCTAGCACACAGGAGTCTGGCCTGGAAGGATGCCATTGAATTACGGGAGGGAGTCCCACACTGCTTGTTGGCTGTTCACCTCACCACCTTCAACACAGTGAGCTCCGTGTCACAGACTGTTGACAGGTGAGGCTGGGAGATAGCTCAGCAGACAGAGCACAGGCCTTACTGTGCATGAAGCCCTGGGATTGATTCCTGACATCCCAAGGGAGCACCATGGGCAGCACCAAGGGAGCTCCGTGAGCGGTAGGACAGTGCTATGACACCCTCTTCCCCAAATATACAGAGAAGACAAATTGGACAGAGGAGGCATCGTGCGTGTGTGGAAGCAACTCTGGGCACACACCCCATTCTGTATTCAACAAAAGAATCCTGACACGTCTGAAGGAAGAAGAGGGTACACAGAACTGTGGGAAATGGATGTGGGTATTGTGAGAAATGATAGGAGATCCCGAGAAGTTCAGCACTAAAGAGAGGCTTTGGGGTCGTGTGGTGGTGCACCTGGTTGAACGCACATGTTACAGTGCACAAGGACCCAGGATTGAGCCCCTGGTCCTCACCTTCGGGGGGAAAGCTCTGCAAGTGGTGAAGCAGCGTTTCAGGTGTCTCTCTATTTCTCTCCCTCTCTGTCACCCTCTTCCCTCTCAATTTCTAGCTATCTCTATCCAATAAATAAAGATAATAAAATAAATAAAGAGAGAGGCTTTAACTCAGCACACACGAAGCAGAATTTGATGGACTTCTAGGGAAGGTACTAACTAGGACAAGGGGACCACAAGATGTCCCAGCAAAGATGAGGAAGCTGCTTCTAAATTCTACAAGGTTGTTCAAGTAGAAGAGGGGATGGAAGAAGAGGAAGAGAGAAGGAAGATAACTATACTGAGCAATTGTTCGTCTACAACTTTCCCTGGAGCATACTTCACAGGTAGTTTGAAGCCCTCCAGCCAGAGCCCAGGGGCAACAGGCTGAGCATGCTCTGTTCCCCATCTGTACCTCGGAACTACTCCCCAGTCCTGGGCAGTCTTCCCTGCTTCAGAGTGAGTGGGAACAAAGGTTTTGAGGGCCACCCTTGGCCTGGTCTCAAGGGCATGCTCCCCAGTTAAACTCCAGTGCCCACAAATAATAGAGAAGGAACTCCTGGCTCAAGTTCATGGGAACAGGGAGGTAGAGGGAGTTCTGGTTTACCGCCCACCACTGAGTGAGGGATTGTGACAGTGGATGGGAAGGACTGGACAGCACAGAGAATTCCAGCTCTGCTGCTTTGGTCCATCTCCATTTCATTCCTCCAACCACTGAAGGCATGATAATAAGACATTTCCAAAAATAGACCTATGGACAGAAGCCAGCATGTGGAAGCCATTTAATATGGATCCCTCACCTTGTAGCTCAAGGCATCTGAAACACTCCTCTGTGGTGGGAAAGTGTCTCCTGGGGCAACAGCAGAGGCAGAAGCTCTACCTACCTCAGTGCCTAAATGTTCAAAGTAGAGCACTGGTTTAAACACTTTTTTCTCCCTCAGTGTTACCAGTAGCTCTTCTCAGCCATCTCTACCATTCTTCAAGATACTTCTCTTGAGAATGAGAGAAAATGATGCCAGATGCTCAGGGCACTGAGATGGGGGACACAGGAAGGGAACCAAATGAGTCTGCATAACTTCAGGACATTTATTTATTTTATTTTTTTTAGCAGTGCACTGCTCAGCTACGGCTTATGGTGGTGGTGGAAATTGAACCTGGGACTTCAGAGCCTCAGGCATGAGAGTCACTTTGCATAACCATTATGCTACCTTCCCCACTACTAGACAATCTTTATAATATTCCTTGTCCTGGACACTTTATCAACGCAGGAAGATTTTTTTTTTACTTGACAAAGAGGGGGGAAATGAACAAGTTCTAATAAATCAGACTTTGGAAAACCTTGGTGTGAAAGCACATTGATTTATATACATATCCACATACATGTATATTAATGAGGGGATCCAGGCAGTAGTGCACTTGGTGAAGCACACACATTACCATGCACAAAGATGAGGGTTCGAGACCCCGCTCCCCATTTGTAGGGGGGAAGCTTCACAAGTGATGAAGGAAGTACTGCAAGTGTCTCTCTGTTTCTCTCCCTCTCTATCTCTACCTCTCCTCTCAAATTTCTCTGTCTTACTGAATTAAAGGGAAAAAATGGCAGCAAGGAAAGTTGGATTTGTCAAGCCCCGGAGTGATAAATCTGGTGGCAAAAGAAATGAAATGAAATTTAAATTAACTAAATAAATAAACATTTGATTTTGGGTAGAAATTCCAGATTTATACATGCCCACAAGCCTCAACAAATTTGAGGACTGTAATATTGACTACACACTATACCAGGATTTGCTTTAGAAACAGGCTTTGCAGAGAGAAATTAAAACTTTTCAGGAAATGAATAGTGTTGGCCCAAAGATGTATTTTTTTTCCCCAGGGTGCAATAGTAAACCTAGGTTTCACTAACTCCCACCTTGAATTCAAGAGGAAGAGAGACAACAAAACAACAGGAGCAGAACCATGAATAGCTATGAGCCACTTTGGTTTACTCAACACAGGCAGAAGGGGATTATGAAACAGGTTCTTGTGAAGAAATGAAGAGGTTTTAACTTTTGGGGTTGCAACACGGGTATTTAGTTCACTTCCTTCTCTGTGTTCTCTGCACTGTACTCAGCATGGTCACCAAACAGTCTTACTCCTCCGTGAGTCAGGGAGAAGGGAAGCAAAATTCAGTCTAGGTTGACCATCACTCTGTTTTGAGGTCAAAGTTTCAAGAATCAGAGAGCCAGGGGCTTGTCACTTGTTGAGGGTGAGTTTTCAGTAAATAGTGACTAGAATAAAAATGAATGATTGACTTTTCCTTTCTCTTCTCCCCTTTTTCTTTGAACTCCCGCTCCCCAACTTCAGCTGAGTGGCTGAAGACAAGATGACAAGAAGGAATGCAAGAAACTGTCCACACTTCCCTGAAAATTCTTGAGTGCGTCAGACAGAAAATGGACTCTTAGAAAACTTCTGCCTTCCTCTTCATTTTAAACAAGTACAATTTTCCCCCCTTGGGAAGTTCACATGCATTTCATGGCTTGTTCTCCTACACCATACTGTATTTGCCCAAAGCAAAAAAAAAAAAAGGTTTCTTACCTTAAGAAAAATGAAACTATTTACATATGGTAAGAAAATTATTAAGCATTTAGGGGGTGGGTGTATTTGTTTGTTTAAGTAAATTAAAATTAGCAATTGCAAAAAAAATAAGAATAATCAAGCAGGGGCCAGGTGGTACACCCAGTTGAGCACACATGTGATAATGTACAAGGTCCAGGGTTCAAATCCCAGGTTCCCACCAGCAGAGGGAAGTTTCAGGAGCAGTGAAGCAGGTCTGTAAGTATCTTTCTTTCCCTCTCATCTTCCTCTCCCCTCTCAATTTCTTTCTATCTCTATCTAATTAATAAAGAGAATAATTAAAAAAAATTTAAAGAATAATCCAGGAGTTGGGTGGTAGCACAGAGACTTAAGTGCAGGTGGCACAAAGCACAATGATCTGCGTAAGGATGCTGGTTCGAGCCCCCAGCTCCCCACTTGCAGGGGAGTCGCTTCACAAGTGGTGAAGCAGGTCTGCAAGTGTCTCTCTTTCTCTCCCCCTCTCTGTATTCCCTTCCTCACTCCATTTCTCTCTGTCCTATCCAACAACAATGACAATAATGTGGACAACAATAACTACAACAATAAAAAGGGCAACAAAAGGGAATAAATAAATCAATCAATAAATATTTTTAAAAGTTTAAAAAAATAAGAACCAACTATTTCATGTCCTATTTATAAATTTTCTGGCTCTGGCCAACAATTCAGGATCCAGAGAAAGTTGGAGACATACAGTAGAGGAGAATCCTAGAGTTCACACAATCTAAACACACTCTAAAGCCTTTACTAATAGCCGTGCAAACCTCTGGGCAAAATCCTCGAGAGGTTCTTAGAGTCAATCCTTCCTTTGGCTTGAGAAGGCTTTTGTAATTGTCTCATTAAAGATCTTTGGAGATTAGCTTGAGTCAAATAGGCAGAAGGAAAAAAAAAAAAAAGCAAAACAGGAAACCAACGCTGGATTATCACACAGCACACTTTTTTTTTTTTCTCCCTAGACCACTTCTAATTGATCAAAAGTCAAGCTATATGATAACACAATCTATCCTGAGCACGGGTAGTAACAAGTTGTCCCTTGTCATCCACATTTATGACTTGTCAATATTTCAAGGTACTAAGTCACCTCAGAGTTTTTTTTTTTTTGGGGGGGGGGTCAGAGGACAAACTAGGCATAAATCAATATAAGAAAGAGAACAATTCCTAAGCCATTGTGACTTCAATCAGAGGGCCCATTTTAGAGTCTGAGCAAGTCTCTGGCAAGAAGAAAATCCTTTTCCCCATTCTTATACTCCAATCCACTTTTGTGGATAATAGAAAAAAGTGGAGTGGTCCAGGATGTGACAGAGTGGATAAAGCATTGGACTCTCATGCACGAGGTCCTGAGTTCAATCCCCATGTACCAAAGGGATGTCTTGGTTCTTTCTCTTCCCTCTTATATTTCTCATTATTAAACACATACAATTTTGAATAGGTAAAGAAAGTACATGGGAGTCTAAGCTTGCGGCTACTAGCCAGACAGACAGTCTGGAAGGAACTTAATCTTTCCTAAGAGCTGAATGTAACACATAACACCATGAAAACAGGCCTGAGCTAAACCCTTCACCACGAGCAAGCCAGCTGAAGAAGCACTACTGGGTTAGAATCCAGGAATTCAAGAAATAACTTACAATCATGATGAAGGTGCCCAGGAACTCTGAGAGGGTTTCTTTAACCAAGCTGCTCTTCAACACCAGTCTCTGTTTGAGGCTTTTCCCACTGTGTCCCTTCTCAGGCTGCATCATAGAGCTTCTGCAAAGACCACTGTCCCCACCAGCACCTGCTTCCACTGGTCCTGCCTTCACTCACACATGAATGTGGACAGATGTTTAGACAACCGCTCTGAGGTTCCTGAAGATTCCGGGTGAGGTTCTCTGGCTGTCCCAATTCCAACCTGTGACTTAATGTTCTTCTGGTGAAACTGTCTTGCCCTGCTCACTGCTGTTTACTTGAATGAGCCAGTGAGAGTCTGAGATCCCCAAATGGTTCTTTTTGTGCCTGGCAGATTAATCATTACCTTTATTCTCAAGGTACTTTCTCCCTCTCTCTCTCTCTCTCTGTTGGTTTTTTTTTTTCTGTTGTTGTCTGAGAGATGAGAAAAGAGATGTTGTGTTAGTTGTGTTGCCAAACCACAGTGATGGGCTCCGGTCCAGAAGAGATTAACATGTTACACAATTGCAGGCTTCTGATTTTGTTCTCTTATTCAGAAGTGGGTGGTGGGGTGTAGCTTGAAACCATCCCATATACACAGGAAAATATACATATTCATCCAGAGTTAAACCATTTTTTTTTCTGAAGGATATTTTTATGCAAGATGGAGAAGATAAAGACAATTCACGAAAGACAAGATTCATCATTCTTGTTTCCTTCCAGTATTATTTAAGTGCATTAATGGCACCTCCCCAAGGTTGACAGTGCCTCTGTACCCATTCCAGAGATGGAGCAAAGAACACACAGAAAGATCACTATAAGTTTCACACTGCAAATTTATGCACAGCCAGTGGGGAGGCCTCCTTTCTCAGAATGGGATTTCCCTATTGAGGAAGGTTGGGGATCCAAGCATCAGGAAGATGGAAACCTGTTGAGTTTCTTCTTGAAAAATACCCCAGTCTTGAAAGCCAGTGTTCAGGGGCTGGGCACTGGTACAACCAGTTGAGAGCATGGTACGTAGTGCAAGCACCCAGATTTCAGCCCCTAGTCTCCACCTGCAGGGGGCAACTTTGCATATGATGAAGCAGTGTTACCAGTGACTCTTTTTCTCTCTCCCTTTCTATCACCTCCTCCTCTCTCAATTTCTTTCTCTACCCAACAAATCAATAAATAAAGTATTTTAAAAAGTAAACACTTGTTAAAAAAGGAAAATCCATTCCCCTCCCCAGTTTCTTATATAACATTTAGGAGAGAGAGAGAGAGAGAGAGAGAGAGAGGGAGAGAGAGGAACTATAGCAATTTGAAAGTCTACTGCTTTGGGATCATTGAACCAGAAAGAAATCAATCAGAGCCTCTGCTGCCCCCACCAAACAAAAGGGGGGGGGAGTGCTTACTATGCCCAACCAGGGGCATTCAGTTCTACCACTTAAGTTTGAAGAATGCCATGAGGTGCAGGCAACCTACTGTGTCTAGGGCTAGCTTCTTGTCATATCAAATGTTTAAGCCTTGCTTTGAAAAATCACTTCAAAGATAAAGAATCCCTCAGTCCTCTTAATAGCAAGGCAGGCAGCCTAGAGACAGAGAGAGGGCTTTCTCCCAACCCATTTTGTTTCAAGCACTCCCCTACCTCAGTGAGGGGTTCCCCCAGTCACCTCCAGCTGAAGAAATAGGAGAGAGGAAGGGAGAAGAGGTCTGGGTGGGGGGAGGGAGATGGGGGTGTGCACAGCTGGTGCAGAGCCACCTGGTCTGTAAGTGAAATATAGAACTTAGGTATGGGGGAGCTGGGACTTGCCCAGGGACATGGGCCATGACAAGAAAGCAAGCGTTTGGACTTGATCTGCTGGTTAGGATCTCATGGGAACCTTTGTCTAAAAGCATTTTCTATGGCCATGCTATTCTCTGGCTCTAGTAGATGGACCAGAGAAACAGGCCTTTCTATTGCTATGATGACAGCTAATGCCACACAAGGGTGTTCTTTCCTCTGTTCATTCACTCATCTAAGAAGTATTTATGGTGTGCTTATTATAGTGCCAGGCACTTAGGGAGCAAATGGCTACAGGGTTCTTGCCCTTCAGAGAGCTTAAGAGTGTTGTGGGGAAGATAGACACAAGTGAAATCAGCACACAGAGTTACAAACTCACAGCTGAAAGAGATAGAAAGGCAGGGGCCGTGTTTCTATGAATGAACATAACAAGGCTGTTTCTGGTGGCTTCTCCAAGGAAATCAAGTCTGAGGTTAGAAAGACAGGGAGGGCAGGGTTGACTATAGAATACGGGGAAGGAAAAACCTGACAGATGCCTGAGATGTAGGTATAAGAATAGCTTATAGTGGAGTGAAAAAAAGCCACTATGGCTGGCTCTCTGAGAGAGTAGAGGAACCTGATGCAATGTTAGCCTGGAGCCAGGGCAGGCACCAGACCAGACCAAGGCTTGTAAATGATGTTTAGGGCTAAAGGCAGTAACAAGGGTTCGGAAGACAGCGTAATTGCCTTCATGCCCAAGGCTCTGAGATGACCAGAGCTGGAACAGTGCTCTGGTCTTTGTGTGTCTCCCTTGTTAAAATAAAATAAAAATAAATAAGATATTTTAAATATTTTTTCTTATTTTGTGTAGAGTCAGAGAGAAATTGAGAGGGAAGGAGGAGACAGAGTGAGAGACAGAGAACCACTTGCAGTACTACTTGTGAAGCTGCCCCTCTACAGGTGGGGACCAGGGAGATTGACCCTGGGTCCTTGAGCACTGTAATGTGTGCATTCAACCAGGTGGGCCACCACCTGGCTCCTAAAATACTTAGTATATTTTTTCAGAAGTGATAGCAAGTCATGAAGTGGTTTAATCAGGAATATGACACAATCAGACATCCCTCCTGCTGGCAAGATGGACAGAGGCTTGGAGGAGAGGTAAAGTGGGTCTAGGCCAGTCCCTGAGAGGGAGAGCATCAGATTTCCAAGATGGAGTAGTAGCTTTGACAAGGGAGAAAAATGAACTGATTCAAGATATTTTTAAAATCTTAATTTACTTACTGGATAGACAGCCAGAATTTGAGAGGGAAGGGGCAGGCAGGAAGGGAGAGAGAGAGAGAGAGAGAGAGACAGAGAGACAGAGAGAGACCTGTAGCCAGGCCCATTTTGTCACTCACAAAGCTTTCTCTTTGCAGGTGGGGACCAGGAACTTGTAGCTGGGTCCTTGTGCACTGTAACATGTGCACTTAACCAGATATGCCACCACCACCCCACCCTGATTCAAGAAATCTTTAGATCTTAAAATTAGAACGTCTTGATGAGTTGGCTATGGTAGAAGATAAGGAATAGGAACTCGTCAAGGTTGATGTTTCGATTCCTGGGTTTCTGGGGAAGGAGGTGTCAGCCATAAGGACAGAAAACTCTGGAAGAAGAGGGTTGCCTTGGGAAGTGATGAATCTGCATGTGCTGGAACACACTTGAGACTTCTCTGATGCTTCTGAGGGGAGATACCACATAGGATATGATGTGGATCTCAGAGGGAAGGGCTTTGTGCCCACAGAGGCAGTGACTGAAGATGTGAGTAAAGATGGGGTGGCTCTGAACCCCAGTTCCACCGGGACTAGAAACATTTGTCACCAGGAATCTGTTTTTTATACCATGACGGAAAAGGAAGACAATCTGAAAACACCAGAATTCAGGCACTGTTTTGCTTATCTGAGAGGAAAGAGGCAAAAAACAAAAACAAAAACAAAAAGCACTTGGAAGTAGTAGTTGGTATAAGTGTGGCTTAGAAAGGAAGTGAAGGCAGGGCCGTAGAAGTGAATAAAAGTGGACAAAAATATAGACAGACAGATGGACAGATATAGATATATAGTCAATCCATATCTGAGACACTGGAATAACTATTATAGTTTTCAGTGGAGGGGATGGGGCACAGAGTTCTGGTAGTATAAATGGTGCGGAATTATAACCCTACTATCTTGTAATTCTATAAATCACTAATAAATATATTTTTTAAAGAAATAAAAGGTTAATTAGGCCAAAGAGAGTGAGGTTGAGTTGTGATAATGAACATTTCTGTGCTCAGAGACAATGATATCCTTATTGTAGCTTTTTAAATATTTTTTATTACCTTTATTTGTTGGCTAGAGACAGTCAGAAATTGAGAGGGAAGAGGGAGATAGAAAGGTAGAGAGATAGGGAGATACCTGCAGCATCACTTCACCACTTGTGAAGCTTTCCCCCTGCAGGTGAGGACTGGGGGCTTGAATCTGGGTGCTTATGCATAGTAACATGTGCGTTCAACCAAGTGCGCCACCACCCAGCCCCTCTTCATTGCATCTTTTATTTCCCCTTCCGATGACAGTCAAACGTTTCACCTCCACCACGATGAATAATTTGTCCTCAAACATAATTCACACCCTCCAGCCAGACACCAAGAAAATATTCAAACACATCCAGCCAAGGTCAACAATGAACAGACTTTCTCTTTGACCTGGGGAGGGATCTTAGCAAAGCACCTTCATGCTAAAGTCCCTCTTTGAAATATCCATCAGAAAGCAACAACAACAGAACACTTGTATTGGGTATTTACCATGTGCCAGGCATAGGATTAAGAAGTGGAAGTTTAGGGATTGGGCAGTAGCGCAGTGGATTAAGAGCACATGGCACAAAGCCAAGGACCTGCGTAAGGATCCCGGTGGTCGAGCTCCGGGTCCCAACCTTCAGGGTGGGGGGAGTCACTTCCCAAGCGAAGCAGGTTTGCAGGTGTCTATCATTCTCTCTCCCTCTCTGTCTCCCTGTCTATCTCAATTACGTTCTGTCCTGTCCAACAACAACAGCATCAATGATAACAACAATAATAACGAGAACAAGAGTAGCAACAAAGGCAACAAAATGGGAAAGATGGACTTCAGGAATAGTAGTGCAGGCACTAAACCCCAGCAATAATCCTGGAGGCAAAAAACAAACAACAACAAAAAAAGTGTAAGTTCATCAGATTTCATCCCCAGAACTCCCATAAACCAAAGCTCAGCAGTGCTCTGGTGTTGGTCTCTGTATCTTAAATAAATAAATAAATAAATAAGTAAATTATTTAAAAAATGAAGTGGAGATTCCATTGTGAAGAAGCTCTCAACAGATAAACACGGCTACAGAGCTAAGCGGTTCAAGTGGCAGGAAATCTCCCTACGGACACACCACTGAGTAAAACAGAAGTCTCTATGAAGTGCTGCATTGAACTCAAACTCGTTTATCTTCACAGGGACAACTGAGAGGTCGTGGCAAATATTGACTCACCGGACCTGAAACTGATGCCCCCTCTGAGTAGTGCTATGCTGAACAGCTAGGCAGACCTGCCCCGTTCTCTCAGTTCCTCTCCACTCTGTCCCTCTACGACCCTGATATTCTATCTGGTTTTGCCAGGCACATTTCAGGAGCTAAGGCTCCCTGCTCTCACATCTCACCCACTTTGAGTTTCACAACTCTGCCTCACATCCTCTTCATAAATTCCAGCCAACTCCTCCCTCTCCACCCAATTCTTCCCTGTGATTACCCAGGTTGATGATGCACTTACAGCCATTCAGATTTCACAGACCCATGACCACTCTTCAACACCCACATCAGCAACATCCAGTGACAACATGTTTATTATTGTTGTTGTTGTTATTATTATTTGCAGCTGGGGCTTTACCTCTCTGGGCCAAATATTTTTCTTATTTATTTATTTATTTATTTTCCCTTTTGTTGCCCTTGTTGTTTTATTGTTGTAGTTGTTGTTATCGATGTCGTTGTTGTTGGATAGAACAGAGAGAAATGGAGAGAGGAGGGGAAAACAGAGAGGGGAGAGAAAGACAGACACCTGCAGACTTGCTTCACTGCCTGTGAAGCGACGTCCCTACAGGTGGGGAGCCGGAGGCTCGAACCAGGATCCTTACACTGGTCCTTGTGCTTCATGCCACATTCGCTTAACCCGCTGCACTACCGCCCTACTCCCCCAACTATTTTTTTAAGACAAAAGGTGAGAGAAAAGGGGGAGAGAGGAAGAGATCCCATAGCACCGAAACTTCCTCCAGTGCAGTGGGAGCTGAGCTTCAACCTGGATGGTTCTCATGGCAAAACACCCTCATGTGTTTCTTTTCTTCAGTATACTATTTTCCAAGTTGCTGAAGACTGCCTGAGAAAATCGCATCAATATGTTGGTTGATTCCATTAAAGATCCCAATCTAATCTAGCGTTAGAAATCACCCCCGGATCCTCAGTTCACCTTTTATTTCAGAAATGGCAAGATTTAGTGTCTATTAAAATCACCTGCCCTCAGACATGTTGGTTGGGTAAGTCTGAGACGGGAGCTTAATAATCAATAAGTTGTGAATTGAGGTATCATATCCTAGTTCATTTTTTGCAGCAGAAAATGCCTCTTCTTTGCTTCTCCAGCTCCCATTTCCAACTCTCATTATTCAGGTGAGAGAATTTTTCTCCCGAAGGGAAATATATATATATGTTAGTGTGCGGTAGTAGTATGCCTGAGGCCCTGATTTCCCAGGTTCAATCCCCAATCATCATCATCATAAACCAGAGCTGAGCATTGCTCTCATACCTATCTCATTAAAAAAAAAAAAAAAAGTAAACAGAACTTTTCTCCCAGTCCTTTTGGCAAATAAGTGGGTTGTTGACTGTTAGATCCAGTGTGCTCCTCCTGCTCAGAGTATTGCCCTGACTTTTTATTTTATTTTATCTTGTCACCTTTTCCTCCCCAACTTTCTATAATGAACCCCTGATGCTGGTGTTCCAAATCCAGATACCCTGGGACTGTGGCTGCTGGCTGTGCTCTTCAATCTCATCAATTTCTTTGATGTGCCTTCTTTTCCAGAGTCTAAATTAAGCACAGGGGTTACCTATCCCTCCAAGAGCTGTTTTGTCTACATGCATAATAGGTTGCTGTTAGCAAAATACTGTAGACTGAGTAGCTTAAATGACAAAGATGTAATCTCACAGCTCCGGAGGGTGGAAGTCTGTGATTAGGGTGCCAACGTGATTGGCTTCAGGTGAGGGTAATCTTCTCACTGTATCCTTCTTGGCTCAGAGAAAGGCTTCCTCCCTCCTTTAAGGGCGGGCACCCAACTCATCACAAAGACTCCAGCTTCTAAATGGTCCGACTCCCACAGGCCCACACACTAGGTCAGCGTAGGGCCTCGACATTAGGCATAGAGGGAGAATAAACATTTATCTCAGTGCCATCATGAGTACTGATTCATCTGTCTCTTCCACATTTTTTTTCCCCATTTCAGGAAAAAAAACCCCACTTTTCCATTGGACATAAAAACACTTACTAAAGGAAAAAAAAAAAGTTCAGAAGTACTTGAATTGAAATGTTAATGTTTTTTTTTTTTTTTTTATCTCCACCCTCAGAGAGAAATAGTCATGGGACCAGGTGGTGGCGAACTGGATTAAGCGCACATAGTGTGACCACCAAGGACGCTCGCAAGGATGCTGGTCCCATGACTATTTCCAATCCAGATACCTCAGGCTCTCCACCTGCAGAGGAAAGCTTCACAAGCAGTGAAGCAGGTCTGCAGGGGTCTCTCTGTCTCTCTCCTTCTCTATCTCCTCCTGCTCTCTCAGTTTTGCTCTATCCTGTCAAAAAAAAAAAAAAAGGAAAAGAATGACTTCTAGGAGCAGTGGATTCATAGTGCTGACACCTAGCCCCAACAACAAACCTGGAGACAATCAGTCAGTCAATCAATAAGTCATTGTTAACATTTTGGAAATATCCTTGTACTTTTTCTTTTTTTTTTTATCTACATAAATGTTTCTTCTTTTTTTCCCCTAAAAGTGGGATCATACCCAATGCGCTGAAGCAGTTTCTCCCCCTTGCAAAATGTCTTAGCCATCTACGCAGATTCGAATTAATTCTTCAGTGACTCTTTGGCATCATACATATGTGCCGGGATTTAAATAAACGTCCTCTGAGAGACAATTGTGTGGTTCCAATTTTCCTGCTTTAAAACAACACTTCAAAAGCATCCTTATATCTTTGTCTATTTCTTAGCACAGATGCTGGGGAGCTGGGTTACTGATCAAAGAACATGCAAAGTGTTTTCAATGTATTTTTTCCTTGTTCTTTTCAATACTGGGTGGTATAAGTTATTACAAGCTTTTCCTAATCTAACAGTAATGAGAATCATTGCTTTAGAACTTATTTCTGTGATTAATGGTGAAGTTGAGTATCTTTTTATGGGTTTTGTATTTATTCTTGTCTAATTGTTTTATTTTGTGTCTACTGCCGACTGAAAAGGAAAATATATTTTTTAATTTTCTTATATTTGACAAGAGAGAGAGAAATTCAGAGGGGGAGAGAGAGAGCTGTAGCATTGTTTTGCCACTCGTGAAGCTTGACCCCTACAAGTGGGGACCAGGGGCTTGACCTTGGGTCCTTGCATATTATAACATGTGCACTCAACCAAGTGTGCCACTGTCTAGTTCCTTCTACTACCCATTCTTCCCCTGTAATGTTTACTTTATTGCTTGCCAGTACATCAGCATCAGGGCTAACTTATAATATAAACATATAAATCTTTTTCTCTATTATATTTGGCAAATCACTTTCTAGCCAATTACTTATTTTAAATTCAAAATGGTTGTGGTTGGCAGCCACATAGAAACCTAGAAGATTCATGTCTCAGGTTTATTGAATGAAGGCAAACTTATTTGTGTATGATTTCAGTCTTTGGTTTATGCTAAAAAGGACTTGCACTAGCCCCCAAACCATAGAAGTATTAAGCTTCATTATTGTCTTACTCCATTATTTTTATGTTTTTATTTTTCACAGTTAAATGTTAAGTTTTCTAAAATCTATGTTGCTGTACAGTGGAAGACAAGACCTGGTATTTTCTCCAAGTTGTGCCAATTTGTCTAACACCTTTTTATTTGATACTATACCACTCCTTTTAAAAAAATCAAAATAAAATTGTGATTCTAATTTTGCTAGACTGGCCAACACTTCTTGATGTCTTTCTGTCAAAGAAGGTCTCTTATCATTATTATTTGCATATATTCATTAACTAGGTGAACTTGGAATTATCTTCAAAGTTCCACTTACTTCCAAGTATAATTATACATTACTAGTTTTTTTTTTAAGTAAAGTTATAATGCTACAGTTTTCCATTAGAAATATAATTTTCTCTCAAGTGTTCACCTTTTAATTTTCTCAAATAAAGCCACACTAATTTCTGTCATTTTGGTCCTGCAAACTTTTTTTTTTTATTTTAAGGTTTCTAAATATTTATTTATTCCCTTTTTTTACCCTTGTTGTTGTTATTGATGTCATCATTGTTGGATAGGACAGAGAGAAATAGTGAGAGGAAAGGAAGACAGAGAGGGAGAGAGAAAGATAGACACCTGCAGACCTGTTTCACCGCCTGTGAAGGGACTCCCCTGAAGGTGAGGAGTCAGGGACTTGAACCAGGATCCTTACGCAGGTCCTTGTGCTTTGCACCATGTGCACTTAACCTGCTGCGCTATCACCTGACTCCTGGTCCTGCAAACTCTTAAGCCATCTCCAGGAGTTTGGTATTCAGTGGTATTTAGTTCTGGGGTTGAGGGGACCATCTATTGTTTCCTAACTGATGATTCACTAACTGCTTGTTACAAGGACAGTTATTTCCATGTGTGAGGAGGAGGAAGAAGAAGAAGAAGAAGAAGAAGAAGAAGAAGAAGAAGAAGAAGAAGAAGAAGAAGAAGAAGAAGAAGAAGAAGAAGAAGAAGAAGAAGAAGAAGAAGAATGGGGAGAGGGAGAGGGAGAGGGAGAGGGAGAGGGAGAGGGAGGAGAGGGAGAGGGAGAGGGAGGAGTGGGAGAGGGAGAGGGAGGAGAGGGAGAGGGAGAGGGAGAGGGAGGAGAGGGAGAGGGAGAGGGAGGAGAGGGAGAGGGAGAGGGAGGAGAGGGAGAGGGAGAGGGAGAGGAGAGGAGAGGGAGAGGGAGAGGGAGAGGGAGAGGGAGAGGGAGAGGGAGAGGGAGAGGGAGAGGGAGAGGGAGAGGGAGAGGGAGAGGGAGAGGGAGAGGGAGAGGGAGAGGGAGAGGGAGAGGGAGAGGGAGAGGGAGAGGGAGAGGGAGAGGGAGAGGAGAGGAGAGGAGAGACTGTTGTTAAAATTTTCGGAGGCTCTTGCCGGGCTGGCTTGCTTCACGGCGGGTAACAGAGACGCGGAGACAACGGCTGGGCAGGGAAGCTGTATTTCTTTATTCAGGAACAACGATTCATAGACTAAGACAAACTAATCACCAAACAGAACTCTGCTGTCTCTTTGCAGTGGCGCAAGCACTCTTTCTTTTACTCTGGAACTCAGGAACCCAGGAACTCTGTCTCTCTGGCACTCTCTCTTACTCTGTAACCCTGAAACTCTCGAACTCAGAAACTCTCGAACTCATGAACTCAGGAACCCTCCCTCAGGGTTCCTTGGGGCGGGCCAAGCAGGCCCGCGAAATTAATTGGACTGATCCAATTCTCTTGGTTTGGGGAGGGCTAGAACAAACCAATGTAAAGCATACGACAATAGACATCTGTACAACTGTACTACTCATGTAACTTCCCCACTGCAAGTTGGAATTGGAACTGGGGCCTTGAACCTGGATCCTTACACATTGTAATATGTGTGTTCTGTTGATGCACCACTGTCAGGCCCCCAGAATACATCCTTCTAAAAAAAAAACCCAAAAAGCTGACAGAGAGAGTAACAAGAAGATGGTATATACCTGAGGCCTTGTGATATCACAGAGCTGCTGATTTAATCAACCCTGAGACCCACTCCATCTCTGGAGTTACAGTTATGGGAATCAACAGCATGCCATGTATTCAAAGTCAGTTTGAACATGATTTTTGTTCATTTTGTTCATTTTAATATGTAAAAAGTCTTCACATATTTAGTGATCTTAGATTTTTGAGGTGGAATAAAGTAAGAACTGTAAACAATCATTTACACTCTTCTCTTTATTTTTTATCTTATTGTGTAGGCAGAAATTACTGCAAAAATTTTTGAATAATGACAATGAAAACAGACATCCTTAAACAATTCCTGAATTTAAAGACAGTGCCTTTAGTAGGGACATTTGTTAAGTTTTAGGTTTCCTTTTTCTCCTGCCAAGAGTTAAGTACTATGAAATGTCATTTCAAAAACAAGAATGGGTGTCTTTGGAATACTTAGCAGAGGTGCACTTTCACAGAGTCTTCTGCTGTCCACTGTCACAGATTGGTCCCATTTCAGTTCAGTGTTCTGCTTCTGTACCAGTCTTGCATTCCTGACAAAACTACTTGGTCAGGCTACGCACATACACCTAGATTTTAATTTTCCAAATTTAGTTTCTGACTTGTTTTTCAGTTTGGATGTTTACAAATACGATTGGTTGGCATCTTTTCTCCCAGTTTGAACAATAATTGATACATGTTATTGTATGAGTTTAAGGCCTAGAGCATGATGGTTAATTATTAAGAATTACTTAAGTATTACAAAATGAGTTTCACAGTAGGGTCAGGTAGTATGCATCTTATGGTATGTAGGGAAACATTCATTTCCACTTTGACAAGGGAAGGAAACACAATGGGGAATCAGTGTATCAGCTGGTGACACAGACACTTGGCATTTACCCTTAACAATGTTTCTACCTGACAGAGCACAACATCCCTCAGTCCTTAGGTTGTACATTCCAATCCTAGTAACTATTTATCTGTAACTCAACATTTATAGCTTTTGACCACTTCCTCACAATCTCCCCTCTGCTACCCTCTGCCTCTGGTAACCAAAAGTCTAATTTCTATGAATTGTGATTTAAAAAATACAGATTTCAGGGGGCCAGATGATGGTGCACCCAGTACAGCAGTATGTAACAATGCACTATTACCTGGATTCAAGCCTCCAGCCCACACCTGCAGGTGAAACAGTGCTGCAGGTGTCTCCTTCCCTCCCTCCCTCTCTCCTTATTACTCTCCTTCCCTCACTTCCCTCTCAAATTCTCTCTCCATCTCTATCCAACATAAATAAATAATTATAAAAATTAGATTTCACATATGAGGATATCACATAACATTTACGTTTCTCTGGCTAGCTTCAAGATCAATCCATGGTATTGTTTATTTTTTATGACTGAATAATATTCCACTGGGTATGTATATACCAGACCTTCTGTATCCAATCATCCATTAGTGGACACAAATTGTCTTTGATGCTTTCATATTATACATAAAACTGCTATGAAAATAGGGTGAAGGTATCTTTTTGAACGAGTGATTTTATTTCCTTTGGCTATATCCCTAGAAGTAGACTTGTTGGATGATATGGTAGGGACATTTAAAAAAATATTTTGAGGATCTATAAGGATTTTTGGAGGATCTCTATATATTTTATATCTATAAGGTTTTTCATAGTGACTGTATTGATTTGCAATCCCATTGACAGTGCACAGTGGTTCTCTCTGTCCATATCCATGTCTCTGTTACTGCTTGTCTCTTGAATGGAAGCCATTCTAACATGTGTGAGGAGATAGCTCACTGTGGTCTGCATCTGCATACATCAAATGATTAAGGATGTGGGAAATATTTTAGTGGAACCTCATGACATCTTGTATAGTTTGTTGAGAAAATATCTGTTCAGCTCCTTTGCCCATTTTAAAATTAGGTTATTCTTAGTTTGATTTTGCTATTCAGTTGTATGACTTCCTCAGAAATCGTGGATATTAACCCTTTATCCTTTATCGAATACATGGTTTGCAACTAGCCCTCCCCACCAGAGATTGCATTTCTGCTTTGTTGGTGGTTTCTTTTGCTGTGAAGAACTTTTCAACTTGATGTAGTTCCATGACTTTATTTTTCATTTTATCACTTGTGCTTTAGGGGGTCATGTCCTGAATTGTGTTGACTTTGTCAGAATCTTATATCTAACACTAGTCATGAACAGATGAACTGGAAAGATGACTCATTTCTCTGTCTTATGAAACAGTGTCAATAATTCAAGAATGACCAGCTTCTTAAGAATTGATGAGGCAGTGCTGCCGGTGGTGTAATGGCTTCAGGTGCAGAACAAACGGCCTGGGTTCATTCCCCAGCACCATGAGTCAGAGTCATGTTTTAGTTGTTCTCTCTCTAATTAATAAATGACTTAATAAAGAATAAATATTCTAAAAACGACGGGCTCCCTAAACCACTAGGGAAAGATAGCAACAGAAACAGGGGAATCAACCTGCCAACATCCATGTCCAGCAGAGAAGCACTTACAGAAGCCAGACCTCCCACCTTCTGCATCCTAAAAAGAATTCTGGTCCATGTTGTAATTTAACTTAAAAAAGGGGTTGGTTGGGGGCTGCTGTGCAGCGCGTGAAAGGATTCACAGCGGGGGCTGGGAACTGGTTTAAACAATACAAGGTTTATTAGGGTGAAACAGGTAAAAGGCAAAAGAAGCACTTATCATCAAGGGTTAAGAGTATGCTAGGTCCGTGGTCCGGGAGGTGGCGCAGTGGATAAAGCATCAGACTCTCAATCATGAGGTCCTGAATTAAATCCCAGGCAGCACATGTACCAGAGTGATGTCTGGTTCTTTCTCTCTCTCTCTCTCTCCTCCTATCTTTCTCTCTTTCTCATTAATAAATAAATAAAATCTTAAAAAAAAAAAAAAAAAAGAGTACGCTAGGTCCAGGAGTCGGGTGGTAGCATAGTGGGTTAAGCGCACGTTGTGCGAAGTGCAAGGACCAGCGTAAAGATCCTGGTTTGAGCCCTCGGCTCCCCACCTGCAGGGGAGTCGCTTCACAAGCAGTGAAGCAGGTCTGCAGGTGTCTATCTTTCTCTTCCCCTCTGTCTTCCCCTCCTCTCTCCATTTCTATCTGTCCTATCCAGCAATAACTACAATTAAAAAAAAAAAAAAAAGAACTCTGGTGGTAGGAATGGTATGGAATTATACTCCTGTTATCTTATGTTTTTGTAAATCACTATTATACCACTAATAAAAATATTTTTTAAATGATGGGCTCCATTTACATATCCAAGTGATCCAGTGTCTTCTATGAAAGGTACATTTTTTTCAGAATATTTTAATACCTACCATATTTAATGTTACTTATAGTGCTTAAGTGAATTAAAAATATATATATAGAGAGGCAGAATTTGAGAAAGAAAGGAGATAGTTGGTGAGAAAGAGACATCTGCAGCATTGTTTCATCACTTGTGAAGCCCTTCCACACATAGGTGGGGACCACGGGCTTGAAGCCATCTCCTTGCTCATGGTAACATGTGCACTTTATCAAATGTACCACCACCAGGACCCTCTCTTAATCAAATTTTAGTCCATTATGCTTTCCTAGAAGTTATTTTACGTAATGTAGATTTTCCCAGAATATTAATACAGATATGGCATACCATGTAAAGTATCCTTTGAAAAAAAGTTTTTATTTATTTTTTGTTATTATCTTTATTTGTTAGACAGAGACAGCCAGAAACCGAGATGGAAGGGGAGAGAGAGGGAGAGAGAAAGAGAGACATTTGAAGACCTGCTTCACCACTTGCAAAGCTTTCCCCCTGCAGATGGGAGCCAGGGGCTTGAACCTGGATCCTTATGCGCTGTAACGTGTGTGTTTAATCCAGTACACGCCACCACCCTGGTCCCTAAAGTATCCTTTTCTGTTTCAAACACTGTTTACTTGTTTCCATTGTTTACTTCAAACAATTGTTTACATTGTTTACTTCTTCCTCTCTCCTCCTTAGTCTTGACAGAAGAGCATGGCTTTTATGACTATTCTTGAACAACAATGCCTTCATTTGTATTTTTCAGCTACAGTTGGGTTTTATGTAAAATCAACTATTCTTTTTTCTTAAAATGTCTGTCCTGGTTTTCTTTCATCTCAGCAGGCATCAATGTGTCCTCTGAAATCCCTGATTGTGTCGGTAGGTCTCAGTTTGTTCTTGCCCCCTCCAACTTCACACATTCATATGTGACTGTGTTTCTCCACACCATTTCCCTTAGTAACATCTTTGCATGGTAACATGCACTCCCCTGGCTGAGCCACCTGCTGGCAAGCCTGTGGGAGTGCTAGCAGGAGGACACTTCACAAGTATGGTTGCACAGCCATACTGTACTGCACTGTCTCTCCTGTTCTTTGCTTCTCTCTTTCTTTTCCTCTCTCTTCAAAGAAAAAACAGCCAGTGCGGACAGTGGAGTTGTGCAGGCAGTAAGCTGCAGAGACAATCCTCATGGCAAGAGAGAGATCAAAGAGAGAAAGAAGAGAAGAAATGTCTTTGCATAAATTTCTGTGACTACTGAAACTTCTTTACAAGCTACTTACTTCATCAAAACAAATTCTCTGAACTATGAAGTGATTTTAGTTTGACATTTTATGTGCTAGTAATAAGCCTGCTATCCTTGCTTCTCCATTTGTTAGCTTTTTATTTATTTATTTATTTACTTTTGCTTGCTCCTTCATTTTAAATAGATACAAATTAACTCCATGATCTATCTGATAGTAGCTCTTTTAGGGTCATTTTTCTATTTTATACAAAAAACAGCACTTTTTTATTATTATAAGAGGGAATGCCTTTGGTTATGTTTCTGACTTTAAGTGAGTCCTTACAGTCTATTTAATAGACTGAAAAACAGTATGAATGAAGTCACGGTGAGCAGGTAAATCAACACAGAGTTAGTAAAGAAAAGCTTTTCAGTGCAATCAGAATTTACAAGTTTAAGGTAGAAAATACTGCCAGCCACACTCTAACAAAAGCATAAATTTCAAACTCACTAGATAATAATTAATCACTCACAAGTCTGGTCCCACCAGTCCTGCCTAAATACCTTTTTGTTATTTTTCATTTATAAAATGGAAATATTGTCAAGATTATAGGATAAGAAGGGTACATTTCCACACCATTCCCACCACCAGAGTTCTGTATTCCATCCCATCCACTGGAAGCTTTCCTATTCTTTGTCCCTCTGGAAGCATGGGCCCAGGGTAATTATGAGGTGCAGAAGGTGGAAGGTCTGGTTTCCATAATTGCTTCCCCACTGAACATGGTTATTGGCAGGTCGGTCCATACTCCCAAAGTGTCTCTCTCTTTTGATAATCAGGTAGGAATCTGGGGAGGTGTGGCTCCAGGGCACATTGGTGGTGTTATCCAAATGCTACTGTCTTCATCTTCTAAAGATCAGACCCATTTTCTGACTCATTTCTGAACCTTCCATTGAACAGTGAACTCTCCTACAGCCACATAAACGCCTGTGCAACTGGGGACATGATCTGCTCACTAAGCCACTAGCTCTATCCAGCTCCTCATCTCTTCCTGTCCCATGGAGGTTGTTTGGGTGGGACTGGAGCCCTCTGTGAGAGTGAGGCTGAGGTCAAGGGATTGGCCCTGAATGTGCTATTTGATCTGGATGGACTATACAACCCCAGCCATGTGAGTCTCCCACCTGCCTCCCCCCCACCCCCCACCCCCCACCCCCACACACAGTCTGATCACTCAGGCCAGGCACTTGCACAAATCCACCTCCAGACATGAAAGGAAAGGAGAAAAGCATGTGGCCTGTCGATCGTGCACTAGTAACAAGTGAATATAGGGCAGTTCACATTACAACGACAGCTTCAGTATTTCAGGAGCCATTGTGGGAGGGATGAGGGCCAAAAGTCCCATGTCCCACAGGTTAATGGAGGACTGGAGATTTAGGATGTCCGCTCTCTGGGAAGGCCAGACACTTCCTAACTAAGAGATGCACTGAAGTCTCTCCTCCTCCACTCATATCCACACCCACACCCACACCCACACACACACACAAACACACACAGAGAGAGAGAGATTGAGAGAATAAACTCCCAGAGATCGAGATAGGAGCCCATTGGCCCACTGTGTGTCTTTAGCTGGTCAGTAGAACACCTGAAATGTCTACTGGTGCCTGTCCACTAGTACAGGGTGCTCACCACCACACTTTCCTGAGAATCTGGGAAACTCAACTTGTTCTTACCTGTCACTATCACTCTTGGTTATCTTGTCAGTCATATCTATAAAACTTCTATGGGGATTATGTTCTCCTTCCAGTCACTACTCCCCCAATGATCATTCTAACTGCTCCATTAAGCACAGACAACACAACACTCTGTTCCTAAGCTCTTTGCAAGTTAGCCCTCTCCTTCTCACTTCTTGTAGCACAAAGGGGAGAGACAGAACTAGTCACTGATCCACTTCCCAGGGAAGAGCAGATCAAAGGGATTAAACTCAAGGGTGACCTTGACATCATCCTTAGGAGAGATGGGGCATCTCAACCTTCGAATATTCTGGAACTCTCCACTGACATCAAGCCAAGAAGACTCCCACAAGTTACTGAGGCCTGCAGGTTAAGTGTCCCTTGTCTTCTGGTTTCATCAAAGGTTTTATTACTATAATCAAACATATTTATCTCACGAGTTGATGAGAGTAAATTATAATTCCCTCTGGGAATGTTATCTCACAATTGTACTGCTTCAAATAGACCAGTTATCTAGGACCTCACAGCAGAAGATGCCACTGGCAGTAAAACCTTTGTCCTGTGTACTGAATCAAAGGGCTGTTTTGAAATGCCATATTTCTCAATGGAACTATGTCCTCAAAATAGGAACAGAGAAGTGGGGCCACAAGCGCAGGGCATGCCTAACAGGCGTGAGACCCTGGGTTCATGCCCCAGCAACGCGTAGGATGGGGTAGTACTCATTTCTCCACTATGAAAAAAAAAATGTTAAAAAAAACTCTAAATATCTTCTCTCTTAAGTGCTTCATTTATTTTAAAAATATTTGTTCTGGGGGGATGGATGGTGGCACACCTGACATGTTACAGTGCACAAGGATCCAGCTCCAAGCCCCATCCCCACCTGCAGGGGGAAAGCTTCAGGAGTGGTGAAGCAGGGTTGCAGGTGTCTCTCTGTCTCTCTCATTCCCATTCCCTCTCAAATTCTGGCTGTCTTTACCCAATAAAGATAGTAAAATTAAAAAAATAATATATATATGTTCATTTTATGATAGAGAGTAAAAGAGACTAAACACTGCTCAGATAGAGCAGATGGGTGGTGCTGGCAACTAAACTTGGGGCCCTTGGGATCTCAGATGTGCCAGCTGTGTGTTCTGTAGCTGAGATATCTTGCTATCTTCCCAAACAACATCTTCTGGCTTCATACAGGAAATATGTACACCATAATAGTGACTACTCCTTTCGGATTTTTTTCCTTTCTTTTTTTTCTTTTTATTTTTTTATTTAAGAAAGTATTAATTAACAAAACCATAGGATAGGAGGGGTACAATTCCACACAATTCCCACCACCTAATCTCCATATCCCACCCTCTGATAGCTTTCCCATTCTCTATCCCTCTGGGAGCATGGACCCAGGGTCATTCTGGGTTGCAGAAGGTGGAAGGTCTGGCTTCTGTAATCGCTTCCCCGCTGAACATGGGCGTTGACTGGTCAGTCCATACTCCCAGTCTGCCTCTCTCTTTCCCTAGTAGGGTGGGGCTCTGGGGAAGCAGAGCTCCAGGACACTCTCAAAAGCCTAATCTAAGTAGATCAGAAGCAACCAATAGCACAGCTATATACAAGATACTGGGTACTATACAGCAAACCCTAACAAAAGGACTTTTCAAAGTTAACACAATTACCAAATAATGTGATGATAACATTATCAATTGTCTTTTTGAACCCTAAGACAGCAGGAACCTCACATCTCCACTATAGAGCCTCTACTTCCCCCAGTCCTGGAACCATTGGATAGGGCCCACTTTCCCGTATGCCTCTCCCAATCCATATCAAATAATATTGCATCTGTCTATCACAACCTAAACAACACAACGATTGCCACCTCAACATGCTTCACTTCAGACTGTGTCCAGAGACTTCACGTGTGGAATGACAACCCTTCAGCTTCATTACTCGGGTGAGACCTTTCCTTTCATAGTATACTCTAATTCCATCTCAGGTGGTTCACTTTCTAACAAAGTCCCAAAACCTAGATATACACCAGTTTCTGTGAGAGAGAGCATATGTTCACACGTATCCGTAAACTACTGCAAAATATATACCTGAAAGTAGAAGTACACTAGAGTTTGCAGTGAGTACCCCCCTAACACTTCCTCTCCACTATTCCAAGCTTTGGGTCCATGATTGCTCAACAATTTGTTTGGCTTTGTATGTTAACTCTCTTTTCAGTCACCAGGTTCCAGATGTCATCAGGATGCCAGCCAGGCTTCCCTAGAATGAAGACTCCTTTAGGATTTTTACAGAAAAATCTCTGAATTGGTCAAATCTCCTCATTGCTGAGTTGCTTTTAAAAGATGGCTCAGTCAAGGTAACCAATCAATTCATGTTCACCTAAGTTGTAGCAGAGAAAGAGGGGGGGAAAAAAAGTAAAGTCAATTCCCTTTCTGCTGAATGATCCAAATTGAAGTCCTGAGTAATGTGATCACCAAAGGCATCTTTGAATCTGGACTTTTAAGTCTGTCCTCTCTGATCTGAGTTCATTGATCTTCTGGGTTCAAATCCAAAGAACATCTGTTTCCCCAAATGTTTGCTCAGAAAGGATTTTTTTAAAGGAGCGAATGTGTTGACTAAGTGAAGCAAGGTAGCTTTTGTTTTTGTTTATTCTACATATCAAAGAGTCCTGACTGTTGGGATTTGGTATGGTGCTAGAGAACATGCAGGAAAAAGATCAGAATCAGTTGGAAACAAAATGGCAGCCAGTTCTGTTTATCAAGTGAGCATTTAACCTGTAGTGCAAACACGTCTCTGTTGGGTTTGGTATATGGAGAAAAGCAATATTTTGAAAGTGATTTCATTTACTATCTGAAGGTATATACGATCTATTGTCTGTCATGCTCTTATCTACAGGGATTCACTTCAACTACACAAACATGCCTGAGAATACAAGTGTTTGACCCTCTGCTAGGTCCTTGACACAAGAAGATTGATGCAAATCAGGCTGGCAACTCAAGAGCATCTCAGCCCACTTAGGAAACCACACAGATGGCTGGTAAGGCTGGCGAATGCGTAAGGAGCTATGACAAATGACCTCAGTACCTGGAATTCCCAGAACTCTTTGCCTCTGGAAAGATATTAGAGAAAGAGGTTGACTAACTCTTTCATGAAAAGATATCGTCTTGGGGCTGTGCAGTGGCACACCTGGTTGAGAAAACATGTTACAATGTGCAAGAACCCAGGTTCCAGCCCTCGGCCAGCCGTCACCTGCCGGTGGGAAGCTTCCCAAGTGGTGAAGCAGTGCTGCAGGTGACACTGTCTCCTCCCTTCTCTATCTTCTCCTTTCCCTCGATTTCCATCTCTATTCGATAAACAAACAAATAAAATAGGAGCCAGCTGAGATCGGGGATGTTGTCTTCAGCTTCACAGATCTTGAAACCCCAATTTAACTGTGTGACCTAAACATGACTAAGCCCTGGAGAACAGGTGCAAGCTGCCAGATTCATTTGATGCTAACTAATAAATGAGAAGTCTGCTTACTTAACTTACAGTTCGAGAAAACAAACGCGTTATTCCTCTCTGAGCATCAGCACGCACCTGTTGAGTCATAAAGCCTTCACAGAAGCCAAATCACTCTTGCAAATTTAGAAAGCACACATCTGAAGAGAGAGAACTGGCTGCAGTAACACACACTCCTTCCACACACAGAGAAGGGAAGCTTGACTCCACACTACTCACTCAAGGACTCTCTCTCCAGGCTGTGGGTCCCAGTTATAGTCCCTTTTGTTTTCCCTTTCAAGTCAACTCCACTGGCATTAGTTTCCTTAGGCGACCCCTCTTCTCAATCTCACATTCACCACTGACCTTGTTCACTCCCACACACAGCCCTGCAACCAGCCCTTTACTCCAACCAATAGTCTAGTGGTCACCATCATTTTATCCTAGAGGGATTCAGAAGGTAGCCTGAGGGAGGCTATGCAGTGGCATACCCAGTTAAGCACACATATCACCAAGCACAGGAATTCAGGTTCAAGCCCCTGCTCCCCACCTGCAAGGAGGATGCTTCACCAGGGTGAAGCAGGTCTGCAGGTCTCTCTCCCTCCCCCTCCCTTTTAAAAAATATTTTTATTTATTTTCTATTGGGTAGAGACAGAGAGAAACTGAAAGGGGAGGGGAGATAGAGAAGGAGAGAGACCAAGAGATACTTGCAACACTGCTTCACCACTCATGAAGCTTTCCCCCTGCAGGTGGGGGTCATCAGGGGCTTGAACCTGGGTCCTTATGCACTATAATGTGTGTGCTTAACCAGTTGTGCCACCACCTGACCCCTCTTTCTCTCCCTCTCTATCTTCCTTTCCTTCTCAATTTCTCTCTGTCCTGTCAAGTAAAAAGAAAAAAGGGGGGAAAGTGCTATTAGGTGCCATGGATTTCTAGTGCTGGAGCCCCAGCAATAACCCTGGTGGCAGTAAAATAAAATAAAATAAAATAAAATAAAATAAAATAAAATGAGATAGCCTGATCAATACAAGTATTGCTACTATGGAGATCAATCCTTGGAAGAAACCAGAACAATACATTCACTGGCTACCTCTCCATCAGTTCTTAGACTATTTTCTCTTTTGAGAGAATCAAGTATGGGTTGAACTTGACTTGGAGCTAGAACACTTGAATTTCAACTGCCTTATCATCCCTTAGTAGCTGTGGAAAGTTGGGAACGTCACCGAATGTTTTGCACCTCGGTTTTCTCATTTGGAGAACATGTATTAGAATGCTTTAGACCTCACAGGGCTGTTTCAGAAGAGGAAATGAGTTGTTTTTGTAAACTGCAATCTACCCGATGCATGGTTAGTTGACAATACTTGCTCTCAGTCTGTGTTTTTCTCTAAATCACAAGCAGGCCCTTTCCTTTCTGATACACCATGACCTCAGGTGTTTTGCAATCCAATTGACTGGGTCTGAGTTTCAGAGCAACACCCTCTTGATTTGAGGGTGGACTGGATTAGATCAGATAGCACTTTCTCATCTGCATACCAACTCCAAGGCTCCTGACTGAGTGGCTGTCCAATCACAGTGACAGCTGTCACCACCTACTGATAACTTTTCTCACACCAGGCACCATGGGGAAAAGCTTTATGGCTGTCCCCACAGGTAGCTCTGGAAGCATCTCTCTAAAGGGAGCCATTGCTATTGTAGTCCTGAAGATGAGGAAGCTGGGCTTCTTGAAATTATTATGGGCGATAATAGAAGGAGTCCTGATTTGAACCAAGGTTCAGAACACATTTTTTTCCCCAGAATTTTCTCGTTTCCTCCATGAAATTCAAATGAGGACCTTGTCCTTAAATTGCCTGCCTATTGCAAAGACACTTCCTTATAGAATCCTAAAATAATTACATAGACCCCATTGTCTTTATCATGCCAGATGAAATGCCCAGAGCTTAGTAGGATAGGCCCTGGTTGTACCTGTGAGCATAAGTCTATATGCCCTGATTATGATGATGATGATGATGATGATGATGATGAATTGAACCAATTCAACTGAATTCAGCCAACTTTTTGAAGTGGTTTTGCCACCAATTCAGGATTCTATGTTTCTATTATTTTTATTTATTTATTTTAGATATTAAAAAATTATATTTATTTATTTATTTTACCTTTTGTTGCCCTTGTTGTTTAACATTGTTGTGGTTATTGATGTCATTGTTGTTGGATAGGACAGTGAGAAATAGAGAGAGGAGGAGAAGACAGATAGAAGGGGGAGAGAAAGATAGATACCTGCAGATCTGCTTCACCGCTTGTGAAGTGACTCCCCTGCAGGTGGGGAGCCGAGGGCTCAAACTGGGATCCTTACGCCGGTCCTTTCGCTTTGTACCACATGCACGTAACCCGCTGTGCCACTGCCTGACTCCCCATGTTCCTATTATTAATTAATTGACTTTTCCATCTAAACAACTCCCTAAAATTCAACTTAATGATGAATTCTTGACCTAACACATTAAAGTGCTCTTCTCCTAGGGACCAGACTGGTCCTGAGGTCCCTTCAGTAGGAGTCAATCCATCATATAGATTGCAGGAATTGCAAGACAAGACAGTGATACACTTGGTTAAGCACACACATAACAGTGCCTAAAGACCTGGGTTCAAGCCCCTGGTCCTCATCTGCAGGGAGAAAGCTTCAAGAGTGGTAGGTGAAACAGGGCTGCAGGTGCCTCTCTTTATCTCCCCTACTCTCTTTTGCTCTTGTCTCAATTTCTGTCTCTATTAGATAAACCGTTAAGAAAAAAAAAAAAGATTGGCAGAATTAGTGGTTCCAGGTTTAGGAACCGTTCTCCAGCCTCTTTGTGTTTTCCATAGTGATCGGCATCCAGTGTTCTCTACAGCTGCACTCAGTTGTGGACTGGGGAAATAGTCCCCAAAGTCTCTGTGTTTGACCATTTCCCTCAAGAATAAACTTGGGTGATAATAAGTCTTCCTAATACACAAGGGTCCTCCTGGGGGATCCCAGTCCCAAGATTCACTAGAAACTGACGCTGGACTCTGCATGGAAGGCTCTCGTTCATGGGTTTATTTTATTTTATTTTTTTCCTTCTCACTTGTTTCTTGTTAACTGATCTAGGTCTCCGAGATTAGCCAGTGGAGTCACCTTTGATATATCTGTTGGTACACTGCTTACTTACCTTTTAGTGTTTCTTAATGTGTTATGTTATTTATGTATTGATTGGATAGAGACAGAGAGAAATCAAGAGAGAAGGGGAAGGTACAGAGGGGAAGAAAGGAATAAAGATACTCGCAGCACTGATTTACCACTTGTGAAGCTTTCTTCCTACAGATGGGGACTGCAGGCTTGAACTCAGATCCTCAAGTACTGTCATATGTGTGCTCTGTTGGGCGCACCACCACCTGGCCCCTACCATAGTTTCTCTTACATTTACACAGTCTTCTCCCATTTTGTCAGCACAGCTCTGAATATCTTCATTATGTGTCTGAACTATTAAAATTACCTTTAAATTTTGAGTTTTGATTTGACTTAGAACAACACAAGTTTATTCTAGTAGGGTTCTGCAAGTCAGAAGTGTGAAAACAAAGTTTTGGTGAGGGCTCTGAGTTCCTGGCTCATTTCAGTTTCTGGAGATCACCTGCCTCCTGTGGTTTGTGACCCCTTTCTGGTTCACTCTACCTTCCTGATTTTGTTATCATACCATCTCTCTCTTAAAGAGACTCTTTTGATTTCATTGAGCTGACTCCAGTAATCCAGAATTTCCTTCCCTCCCCCTCATCCTTAACTTAATCTCATTTACAAAGCCCCCTTTGCCATAGAAGATGATGTTGGGAATACATTGACCATAAACAAAAGGAATTATGGGATAGTATATAATTAGCATATGGCTGATATCATGACCTATAGCAAAAGAAGTAAACTCACAAGGGATTGTGGGTATGGAAGCTTCCTTAAACAGCCTTTTCACCTCTTGCCAACTTTGACGGCTGCAGCTCCTGTCTGATCTTCCCTCAGGACCTGGGCTATGCCATTTCTTCCTCAGAGGAGAAATGCTGTAGCTGAATGCTAGTAAACTAAGTGTAAGACTCCTGCCACACTTTGGGCTTCTGGAACTGTGAGAAAAAAAACTGCCCTTTCCTCTTGATTATTTTCCCATCACAGTTTTTATGTACCTAATAAACCTGCTGCTTTGATAAATTCCAAACACAAAGCCCAGGAGTTTTTATTTTTAGCTATAAGATGACATTCACTGGAGCCAGGTGGCAGTGTACTTGGCTGAGCGCACATGTTACAGTGCACAAGGATCCAGGTTCGAGCCCCTGGCCCCCACCTGTAGGGGGGAAAGCTTTGTGAGTGGTGAAGCAGGTCTGCAAGTGTCTCTCTGTCTCTCTCCCTGTCTATGCCCCCCTCCCCTCTCGATTTCTGACTGTCTCTATCCAATAAATAAATACATAAATGAATAAAAATTTTAAAAGATGACATTCACAGGTTCCCAGAACTGGACAGGAGACAATGCCTCAAATATATTCTCTCAGTTGGCTTCCTTGGCAACCTATCTATTCATCAAACAGCACTTCTACCCTGCCATTCTCTGTACACACTTATAATGAGTCCATCTTGCCTAACAGATCACTGCACACGCTGAGCCCAGCACTGCAGGCCCTTGACCAACACACCCCTGGTTGATCTCTCCAACTGCATCCCAAGCCCGGCTGGGACACGCTAGGCCAACCCCCTGAGAATGAACCTACCTTCCTTCACATTGTTTGCCTGCCAAGAACAACCTCCTGACTCACTCCTCTCCTCCATTGTAATTTCCTCTCATTTTTGTCAAAGACGTGCTATTTATCATCCAAAATGTCTCCCTTTATAAAGCCTCAGCATCACTGCTGACCAAAACTATAATCATGCATCACTGTCACTTTGAATCACTCCCTAGCTGAGGTTGGACCAAGGCTCCAGAAGGACAGAACTTCTTTGACATCTCTCAAAAGACCAAGAAGAGCATACGAATGAATAAGTCCTTTTATCTCTCCCACCTCTCCCTAGAAAACAATCCACACATACACTGTGTTCTCTATTCTGGTCCTTTTGCCACCTTCTAACAAAAGCTACTCTGAAATATGGTCCATAGAGTGACCCACTCAGATGACTTCCCTCCCCCCCACACACACACATACTCTGCAGTATCAGCCTTCACAAGTCAGCCCTAGTTAGCGTTCTCCACTCAAGCTTCGTCATTCCTCCTGAACACACAGCTCTCTGTTTCTGCTCATCCGTTGGCCCCCAAATGTGCCACGTCATCCCCAGCTTCCTTGTCTTTGCATTCCTTGGCAGAGAACAGCTTCCCTGACTCCCTCACCCTGGGTAGTTTCCAAATACCCCTCAAAGCCCAGCTGTAATGGTGTCTCTTTCAGAGAATTGCTTCTAATCTCCAAATTGGACACATCTCTTGGTATTAGACCAACACACATACTCCGAGTCCCGAAACAACACATCCTAACTGTGGTTGCCTTTCCTGTCTCCATTCTCAACCTGCAGAGTTTCTGCTAGTAGAGGCTGCCATTCCTTCCTTCCCATGTCCATCCTTTCTTGGGATCCTGAGAACGAGTACATTTGAAATGTTTAATGCAGGAGTGCCCTAGGTAAATGACAGCAGCTGTGACAGCAGAGCTGCTCACCTCCTCCTCCTCCTCCTCCATTTCCTCTTTCTCCTTCTTCTTCTCAACTTATCACATAAAAACAGAGAGAATGATCAGATAGTAAAACGATGGCAAATATTATAACAGAAGTAAATGGCAAGGTCTCTTCCTGACTCTCTCCAAATACAAACAGTTGGGAACAAGCCACTAGTAGCTAGAACATGTGGGTTTCGTTGACTATTGTACAAGCAGCCATAGAGATAATCAAGAAGGCATATAGCAGAGCCAAGAACAGGAAAACCCTTTCACAGTTGGCAAAAGCACAGGTGGGACAGTAGAAAAGCATTTGCAGAAAAACAGAGAGAGGTAGGGGGGGGTGCAGGGAGGACCCTGCCACCTCTAGGGAGATGAGGGCCCAAGGAGAGGTTCGGGGGGGGGGGTGGGTGGGTATGTGGCCCTTCTACAAATCCACTGACTGGGAAGCCTTTCTGTTTTGAGGTCTGGTTTTTAGTAGAAAGGGCTTAGAGTGGAATCAAAATAAAGAGGTGGGGAAGAGAAGGCCCAGGTGAAAATGAGGGACAGGAAGAGATTATATTATGTTTATTCAAATAAACAAAATGTAATCTCTTGTTTTAATTTTTTATTGGATAGAGACAGAGAGCAATCCAGAAGGGAAGGGGAGCCAGAGAGAGAGAGAGAGAGAGAGAGAGATGGAGAGAAAGAGAGAGGCACCTACAGCACTGCTTAACTGCTTGCTTGTAAAGTGTCCCCTCTGCAGGTGGGGACCAGGGGCTTGAACATGGTAACCTGTGTACTCAGCTGGGTGTGCCACCGCCCTCCCTGCCTCTGTAATCTCTTATCTCAACCTTCAGTTAAATGATAAATCTCCATCCTCTTTAACACCAGCTGACAACGGAAGAGAGGGAGCTCTTTGAAATGTGATGAGTTCTTGAACATCCGAAAGGGGCAGGGAAACAAGCTCAGGAAGCTGAATCTGCATACAATTACTAATATAAATCTATGGAGGTCAAATCCCCCAAAATTTATTATAAGAAAATAAATTGTGGGCCAGGCAGTGGTACACCTGGTAAAGTGCATACACAGCAATGCCCAAGGACCTGAGTTCAAGCCCCCCAGTTCTCACCTGAGGGGGAAAAGCCTCACAAGAGGTGAAGCAAGGCTGCAGGTGTCTCTATGTCTTTCTCCCTCTAATTCTTTCCTTTCTCTCATTTTTTCTCTGTCACATCAAATTAAATAAAGATTTTAAACATCTAAAAAAAAAAAAAAAGAAAAATGAAGGGAGTTGGGCGGTAGTGCAGTGGGTTAAACGCAGGTGGCGCAAAGCGCAAGGACCAGCATAAAGATCCGGTTCGAGCCCACAACTACCCCCCTCCCCCGCTCTCCACCTGCAGGGGAGTCGCTTCACAGGCAGTGAAGCAGGTCTGCAGGTGTCTGTCTTTCTCTCCTCCTCTCTGTCTTCCCTTCCTCTCTCCATTTCTCTCTGTCCTATCCAACAACAATAATAACTACAACATTAAAACAAGGGCAACAAAAGGGAATAAACAAATAAAAGAAAAATGAAAAGAAGAGAAAGAAAAGGAGGAAAGAGAGAAAGAGAGAGAGAGAGAGAGAAAGAAAGAAGGGAAAAAAGAAAGAAAGAAAGAAAGAAAGAAAGAAAGAAAGAAAGAAAGAAAGAGAGAGAGAGAAAGAGATTGCCAGGCTGGAGAAAGCCTATTAGAGCATAGGATTTACATGCCTGAGATCCCAGAGTCTAGGGGTTTAATCCCCAATACCACCTTATACCAAAGCTTAACCTGGTGCATATCTCTCTCTATATATATATCTCTTTCCTTTTAAAGAATTTATTTGTTACAACAGAATTTCACAACAGGAACGACCTTTCTCAAACATCTTTCTCAAACATCACTTCCATTCTGCCATCCACTAACACATTTATTTATATTTATCTATTTTAAGGTACTTTCTTAAACTTATTTATTGCAATGAGACAGAAAAAGATTGACAGGGAAGAGGGATATGGAGAGGGAAAGTGACATGAAACACTGTTTCACTGCTTGTGAAGCTTCGCCCCTACAGATGGTGAACAGTGGTTTGAACCCAGGTCCTGGTATATTGCAACACATGGGCTTTACCAGGTGCACCACCACCTAGCTCAACACTGTGCACGTTTATGACGAGTCCCACTGAGCTGACCCCTGGCTCACCTCTCCAATCTCATAATAAATATTAAATGAATATATATCATAATAAATCAATCATTTTTGTTTTTTTAAGAGGAGCCTGGTAGTGACACATCAGGTTGAACACACACATTGCCAGGCACAAGGAAACAGGTTCAAGCCCCTAGTCCCCAACTGCAGGTGTTGGGGGGGACTTTACAAGTGGTGAGGCAGGTCTGCATGTCTGTCTCTCTCTCTCCTACTCCTCCCCCTCTCTCCCTCTCTCCCTGCCTCCCTCCCTCCACTCTCAATGTCTTTCTCTCCTATCAAAATAGAAAAAATGAATTTAAGAATTAAATCATTTTTAAATTAGATAATAATGGTACATCAATGTTGACTGTTTAGCCTTAATAACTTAAAATTTATTTATTTATTTGGGTAAAGACAAAGAGGGGGAGTAGGAGACAGACAAGAAGAGAAAAAAAAAGACAGCACTGCTTCACCACTTGTGAAGGGTGAGACCAGGAGCTTGAACTCTGGTCCTTCTGCACTGTATGTAATAAGTGCTAACGGGTACGTCACAACTCTGGCATGTAAAGATGTTAACATGTAAGAAGTTAGGAAAGTGAAGGGCAGATAGGCACTCTATGCTAAAAGTTTTAACTTTTCTATAAATCTAAAATTTTCTCCAGGACAGGGGAGATAACATAGTGATTATCCAAGACTTTCACGCCTAGGCTCTAAGGTCCCAGGCTCAGTCCCTAGCACCACCATAAGTCAGAGCTGTGCAGTGCTCTGTAAAAAGAAGTCCTCTTGGTGGTCAGGCGGTAGTGCAGTGGGTTAAGCTCACGTGGAGCAACGCGCAAGGTCTGGAGGAAGGATCCCGGTTGGAGCTCCGAACTCCCCACCTGCAGGGGAGTCGCTTCACAGGCGGTGAGGCAGGTCTGCAGGTGTCTATCTTTCTCTCTCCTCTCTGTCTTCCCCTCCTCTCTCCATTTCTCTCTGTCCTATCCAACAACAACAACATCAATAACAATGATAATAGTAACCACAACAATGGTAAAACAACCAGGGTAACAAAAGGGAAAAAATGGCCTCCAAGAGCAGTGGATTCGTGGTGCAGGCACTGAGCCCCAGCAATAACCCTGGAGGCAAAAAAAAAAAGTCCCTGAGAAATTTTTATGTTACTTACTTATAAGAAATATAAAAATTGCCATGAGACTAAATTACCTTTAGATTCATTGAACTTGCTAAATGTAATGAAGAAATGGAGCAGCATTTAAGATATTAAAAATTATGTGTGTGTGTGTGTGTACTCTAAGAATTTCATAACCAGTAAAGAGGGATTATTGAGAACACACTGCAGTATATAAGCGCACATGGTGTGAAGCGCTAGGGCCGGTGAAAGCCCCTGGCTCCCCACCTGCAGGCATGAGAATTGTCTTTGCATAACCATTATGCTATCTCTACTGCCCCCCATTTTGTAGCTCTTAATGAATTAATGGACCTAGACATTGAGGAACATCTAGAAAGAATAAAAGTTAGACATTATGGGCTTCTAAGAACACAATATCATGTATAGTTTTGCCAAAGTGATTGAAATTTGGTTTATTCCAAGTTCTGGATCCAACTATCAATTTGAATAAAACAGAGAAGACGGAAATAAGCTGATCTACCCTGTGAAGATGTGTTGAGAAAAATGGTAGATTGTACAAGTGGCTTGAATCTGGATTCTTAAGGGGTGGAATGAGGTGAGGAGAAAGAAAGTAAAAGGAATCTATAAAAGGGACCTTTAAGATTGACTAGTAGTGTTTAGGAATGTATACTTGAATAAAGACCAAAAGCAAACAGGAGCTCAGCCCTGGAGACAGATTCATAGTTATTCAGAAAGACCTCATGCCAGTTCTCAGGTTCAATCCAGGTGCTACCAGGAAACAGAACTGAGCTGGTTCTGGTAGAAAAACAAAGCAAAACAAAACTAACATAAAAGAAAAGAAAAGAGAAAGAGTGGTCTGGGAGGTGGTGCAGTGATAAAGCTTTGGACTCCTCAAGCAGGAGGTCCTGAGTTCAGTCCCCGGCAGCATATGTGCCAGAGTGATGTCTGATTCTTTCTCTCTCCTCCTATCTTTCTCATTAACAAATAAAATATTTTTAAAAAAGAAGGGAGAAAGAAAGAGATAGACAAAGGAAGGAAGGAAGGAAGGAAGGAATAGAGGAAGCAAGCAAGCAAGCAAACCAGTAAAAAGCTTGTTTATAAAAGTAAGACTAGGAAGGTGGTAGAAGAGGGGCCCAGTGGTAGCGCAGCGGGTCAAGCACACATGGCACAAAGCACACGGACCAGCGTAAGGAACGCGGTTCGAGCCCCCGGCTTCCCACCTGCAGGGGGGTCGCTTCACAGGTGGTGAAGCAGGTCTGCAGGTGTCTATCTTTCTCTCTTCCTCTCTGTCTTCCTTTCCTATCTCTATTTCTCTCTGTCCTATCCAACAATGACGACAGCAATAATGACAGCAAAGAAAAAAAATGTGAAAGATCCCTGGTTCAAGTTTCTGGCCTCCATCTGCTGGGAGACAGTTTCATAAGCAGTGAAGCAGCGCTGCAGGTGTCTCTCTTCCTCCTCCTCACCCTCTGACAAAAGGAAAAGGACACAAAAGGCTGCCTAGAGCTATGAAATCCTAAATGACCTCACTTTTTCTTTTTCTTTTCTTTTTAACACAGCTTACTACACACCTAGCTTATATATATAAAACACTGTTGTCTTGTTGACCAAAACATTTTTTCATTTTTCCTTTATTGAGAGGATTAATGGTTTATAGTTCACAGCAAAATACAGTAGTTTGCATATGTGTAACATTTCTCAGATTTCCATGTAACACTCTACCTCCCATCTAGACCCCCTCCAACATCTTATCGCAGAACCTGAACAACCCCCCCCCCACACACACACACACACCAGCCCCACAGTCTTTTACTTTGGTGCAATACACCCAATCCAGTCCAAGTTCTGCTTTGTGTTTTCCCTTCTGTTCTTATTTTTCGACTTCTGTCTGTGAGTGAGATCATCCCATATTCATCCTTCTCTTTCTGGCTGATCTCACTTCACATGTTTCCTTCAAGCTCCATCTAAGATAAGGTGAAGAAGGGGAATCCATCATTTTTAATATCTGAGTAGTATTCCATTATGTATATAGTCCACAACTTACTCAGCCACTCATCTGTTGTTGGACACCTGTGTTGCTTCCAGATTTGGGCTATTACAAATCATGCTGCTAGGAACATAAGTACACACAGTGGATGTATAAGTGGATGACCTCACTTCTCTTTTTTAATTTTGTTAAAATTTTATTTATAAAAAGGAAACATTGATAATACCATAGGATAAGAGGGGTACAACTCCACACAATTCCCACCACCAGACCTCCGTATCCCATCCCCTCCCCTGATAGCTTTCCTATTCTTTATCCCTCTGGGAGTATGGACCCAAGGGGATGACCTCACTTCTATGCACATATAAACAAATTTAGGGGACAAGTGTCCCGGGGAGAGAAGCCCTTAGACTCCAAATGTAGAGCTGAGGTCAGCAAAGGGCACTGGAGGTGGTGTGGCAAGGGTTGAGTGGGTCCATTTGGAGAACAGTACTTTGGTGGCAGGCACGTACTGTGATGTCCAGTAGAAAGAGATGTAAGTTTGTACCCCTGGAGCCAGGTGCTAAGCAAGGACCTGGGTTTAAGTCACTGTTCTCTACCTGCAGCAGGAAAGCTTCACTAGCAGTAAAGAAATGCTAAAGGTGCCTCTTTTCTTCCCCACCCTCTTTTTTGTTATCTTTATTTATTAGCTAGAAATAGCCAGAAATTTAGAGGAGAGGGGAAGATAGAGAGGGAGAGAGAGGGACAGAGAGAAATCTGCAGACCGCCTTCACCACTTGTAAAACTTTCACCGTGCAGATGGGGACCTGGGGCTCGAACCTTGGTCCCTGTGCACTGCAACATGTGTGCTCAACCAGGTGTGCCACCTCTGAGCCCCTCTCCTCCCCTCTTTACTTCCCCTTCCCTCTCAATTTCTCCATGTCTCTATCCAGTAAATATATAATTTATTTTTAAGTTGCGGGGGGGGGGGGAGTCTGGCACATACAGACAGCTTTGCAACTCAACACGGAGTCAGTAAAAACTAAAGACTTAGACAAAAATCTAACTTTTAAAATTCTTTATCCAATTCCAAAAACACCAAAAATTCTAGTGTAGAGTTCTATGTTAGATTGGCTGAACTTGAGAACAGCAAGCTACTTCCTTTTGCTCCACTACCTGAATTTTTTTTTTCTTTTTCTTTTCTTTCTTCTTCTTTTTTTTTTTTTCTTTCGGGGGAAAAATATAGTTGGTCAGGTAAACACATAGCCTGATCTTTTGCCCTCCGGCTTCAGTCTAAACCTTGGATTTCCCGGGTGCATGGTTTACTCAGGCTGTGGTTCATTTTGTCTAGCCCTGGGATAGGACTTCAGACGGCCTAAAGAGGTCTGTAAAATTCCTCAATTCCCTTTTGTATTGAGGTTTAAATTTGTTCTACTCCCATTTGTCTCTTTGTTGTGTTTAATTTAAAAATCTATTGTAGGTAGGGAGAAAAAAAATTTCTTTAAAGGGAAATCTATTTATTCTTCTACTAGGAATCAGTAATAAGTAAAATGCAAATAAACCCAGTATTTTTTTATTAATAAATCAAATTTGGGCAACAAGCATAATCGGTCTTTGGTAACTCTAGAGAAGCTCTGATTGTATTATCTTCAGTATTGTGCTTAATCTAAAGGACAAATACATTAAAATGCACTCACTGTTACTTTACAGTTACTTTATTACTTCACAATGAAATGGCTATTGTTCACACTAGCAACTAGCCCAGCGTCTCACACTTTGTCTCTCATTATTACCTTATAATTTGTCCCTAGACCTAATCCTCAAAATCAAGTCAGTTTACCTCCAAACTCCAGGCAGAAAGAACAAGCTCAAGGGCCAGGAAATGACACAAGGACCTGATTCAAGCTGCTGGTCCCTACCTGTGGGCAGGAAAGAGTCACAGAGGTGAAGCAGAGCTGTAGGTGACTCTCTGTTTCTCTATCTCCCCCTCCCCTCTCAATTTCTCTCTGTGTCCAATAATATCTCTCTCTATCCAATTATATATATAATTATATATATATAATATATATGACAGGCTCAGTCACTACTCTGTTCTTGTTGTTCTTTGTAAAATAACTGCAGTTATTCTTTCATTTATTAATTATTAAATAAACATTTATTATGTGCCAGGAGTTAGACTCTGAGACACAGCAATGGCCATACTAGAAAAGCTTCTCCTCATAGGGACCTGGCATGCTTTAGACAACAAACAAGTTTTAAGAAAAATGTCAGATTATAATGAGTGTCAGAGAATTAAAACTGAGTACTCTAACAGTACCCAAGGGCTTAATTTAGGTCTAGTGTTAGAGAAAGTCTCTCTCTCTTTTTTATCAGAGCCCTCTCAGCTCAGGCTTGTTATGGTAGTGCTGGAGATTGAACCTAGGACACCTGTGCCTTCAACGTAAGAGTTTTTCCATAAAGAGTCTTTGCACAATGCTACCTCCTTCCCCTTAAGGAGATGGCTATTAAAGTGTGAATTGAATGAGAAGAACCCAGCCTTATGAGCATCCTAAGGGAAAATTCAAACAGAGAAGACATGATTGGGGGACAGGCAGTGGCACACCAGTTAGATGTCCATAGTACTAAATGCTAAGATCCAGGTTTGAGCCCCTGCTCCCCACCTACAGGAGGGAACGCTTCCCGAGTGGTGAAGCAGGTCAGCAGGTGTCTATCTTTCTCTCTCCCTATCTCCCTCTCCCCTCTCAATTTCTCTCAGTCTTATCCAATAAAATGGAAATAATGGCCGCCAAGAGCAGTGAATTCGTAGTGCCAGCACCAAGCCCCAGCGGTAACCCTGGGGGCAAAGAACTGAGCTGGTGTGCTGACAGGATGCAAGGCAGGATGACATGGGTGAGGAGGAGCTACAGTGAGAGGCCAGCAGACCTGGGTAGACAAGAATACATGGGTTGACATTTGTCTGAAGGCACTGAAAAAGCCAATGAAAGGTTTTTTTAGAAAAGGAATAACAGCATACGATTTCCTTTTCTATTACTATTATTTTAATCAGAGAGAAAATCAGAGCACTGCTCAGCTCTGGCTTAAGGTGGTTCTGGGAGCAGAACCTGAGACCTCAGAGTCTCAGGCATGAAATCTTTCACAAAACCCTTATGCTGTCTCCCTAGCCCTGATTTACATTTTCTATGATCACTTTGACTTTCTGCATGAAAACACCGTAGGGAGCATGGAACATGGGCACTTAACTGGGGTGAGGAAGGCATTCCTGTTAGACTGTATCAAAATGAAGCTTGGCCTCAACTAAGGCAAGAAGAATATCCATGTGGTGGTGGTGGTAGTGGGTGGGAGGGTGACAGTGAGAAGTTGGTTACATACAGGGGGTTGGATTGACTATGTAAATATATTAACAATGGCAAGAGAACCATTTCTTATTATCGGAAGAAGTTACACATGTAGAAATGGGGAAGAAAATAGACTGAGCCTGTGATGTTAGACAGGAGGTATTTCTAGAGGAGTACAGACAAGAATGTTTGTGTTGTGGGCACATAATGCACGTGTGAATATAATGGGTGTGTATAGACTGAGTGTTCCCTAGCTGGGTCTACTGGGAGGGCTTTAGAGCAGCAAAACCACAAGACCAACAAACCATCCTAGCCTCACATCTTGGTTTCTAACTATTATTATCCATCAAAAGAAGCCAGGTTCCATTGAGAAATAGCTGATTCCAGGATTGGATCAAAGTACACAATGAACCTAGAGTAAACTATTAAGGTAGGAATGGAAATGTTCAAAGAATGATGGGGACACAGAAATTAACGGGGTGGTGGCTATACTGGAAATAATCAAAGGACATACATGAAATAATAATAGTACAGGCTATAATGAGTTGATTTAAAAAAAAGAAAGATAAGAATCAAAATTGAAAGTTTGATATGTTACTTACATAGTCCCAGAGAATCTCTCAGCAAATTATTAATTACAAAGAAATATAAGATGATAGTGGAGATTTCTGGAAGATACCACTCAATCAAGTGATCAAAAGCAAGGTTAAAAAAAATTAAACACTCAAATGTGACATCAATCACCTGACCGTCACAGTTTAAGGTGAAGCTTATAGTGATGATCTTGCTGTAAGTGAGGACCTGGGGCTTGAACCGGGATCCTAGAGCATGATAATGTGTGTACTCTACTGAGTGTGCCACCACAGGCCCCACATTCATTCTTTCTAGTTGGGACCATATATAGTTGCTAGTAAACATGTCAAGTCAGTCGTGGGCAAAAGTTTTAAGTTATAAAAATATCTGAGCTTAGAACCAAGTGGTAGCTTATAAACATCACCATGTGCTAAGGGTTGGCTTCAAGTCCCTAGTCTCCCTTAGCAGGGAGGGAAGTTTCACCTTAAGAAATTAGAAAAATAAAACTGAACTGCAGCCAGTTAAGAGAAAGAAAAGAAAAGATGACCAGAAATAAGGGAAACAAACAATAAAGTCAGCAACTCTACCCAAATTCATTCTTCTAAAAGATGAACAGGGCAGGGGTAGATAGCATAATGATTATGCAAACAGACTCTCATGCCTGAGGCTCCAAAGTCTCAGGTTCAATCCCCTGCACTACCATAAGCCAGAGTTGAGCAGTGCTCTGGTAAAAAATAAAAATTTTTTAAAAAGTTAAAAAAAGATGAAAAAAGCTGAAAATCTTTACATAGAGTGACCAGATTAGAAAGATTCCAGTTATTAAAATCAGAGTGAAAGTGAAGCAGAGCTACAGATCTTACAGAAATTGTCAAGCAGTGATAAGGCAATACTCTGAACAATTGTATGCCAACACATCAAGCAACTTAAATGAACTAGACAAATTTTGAAGCAACAAAGTACGAAAGGTAACTCATTCAAAGAGAGAGAGAGATAGAGAGGGAGAGGAGAGAGAGAGAAGAAGAGGAGGAGGAATAGGAATAGGAGGAGGAGGAGGAGGAGGAGGAGGAGGAGGAGGAGGAGGAGGAGGAAGAAGAAGAAGAAGAAGAAGAAGAAGAAGAAGAAGAAGAAGAAGAAGAAGAAGAAGAAGAAGAATGGGGAGAGGGAGAGGGAGAGGGAGAGGGAGAGGGAGAGGGAGAGGGAGAGGGAGAAGGAGGAGGAGGAGAAGAAGAAGACCTCTAAGTACAAATTAAACTAGCATTCAAAAAAACTTCCACAGAGAAAAGTCCAGGGTCCGATGACTTCACTGGTGAATTCTAGCAAGCATTTGAACATTAATATCAACACTTCACAAGTTCTTCTAGAAAACAAGGAAGAGCAGACAGCATTCCCCAACTCATTTTTTTGAGGCCAGTGTTATTGTTGATACCCAGCCCAGATAAAACTGTTAACAAGAAGACTAGGGAGCACTATCTCTTGTAGCGGCAGGCATAAACATTCTAGTAAGTGTTACCAAACCAATCCTGGCAACCTGTAAAAAAGGATTTTGTGTCTCAACCAAGTGGGGTGGTAAACAGGAATGCAAGAGTGGCTCAGCTCATGCAGAACAACAATGGAGAAGAAAATTTAATAGATGAAAATGCCGAAATATGATTATCTCCATATAGGCAGAAAAAAAAAAGCATGACAAAACCCAACAGACATTCACCATAAAAGAGAACTTTACAGCTAGGAATAGAATAAAAACTGTTCACTTTGATAAAGACAATCTGACATCAAACAACAATAAATACTGAAATCTACTACTCATCGTCTCCGCACCCCCCCCCCACACACACACCAAGATGAGGAACAAGACAAAAATATGTTTTTTTTACCTGAGCCTGACATCTGATATGCTGGTGGATCCAAGTTATTTTCCGGGGAGATTATATCATGGCTTGAAAAAGGACCAGAAAGATGGATGAGGGAAGAGAGTAGCAATGGGATACAGAGTTCTGGGAGTGAGAATCATGTAGAGTTGTACCCACAACTTGTAAGATTGGAGGATATGAAACTACAGGACCAAGCTATAAAAACAGTTTATTTCTATATACTAGCAATGAATAGGCTAGAGATGAAGTTAAGCAAACAATTCCATTTGCAATATTTTCAAGAAATCAAAGTCCTGGCTAAATGAAAAGATGGTCCTCATTCACAACTTATACTATTGGATATTGATGAAAAGTTCTAGATAATAACATTCCCTTGATTAATCTTTACTTCATCGTTAATACTTTTTGTCAGACAAGAGTCAGGAACTGAGAGTGGAAAGTGAGTTCATGAACTCAGGTAGAGAGGCACACTCTAGCCCAAAAGAATTCTTTCTTCAGAAATAATAACTATTAGTGAGATTTCTAGCAAGTAGATGTTGAGGCTGAGTAGGAGGAAGCTGGAAGATCTTGTGTTTTATACCCTCACCTTTCATGGCTACATTTCTTTCTTAAAAGAAATTCAGCCTTGACTTCCTCCTCACCCACTCACTTCTCACCATTTCAGAGAGAAGAAATTCCCTTTTTAAAGGTCACCAATGAACTTTCCATCATCAAATTCCATTCTCTTTTCTTGGTATTCATGATTTTTTTTTTTTTTACCTTCCTGAACAAAACTAATTGATACTATGGGTCACAATTTTCATCAATTTTTTTTCTTCAACAGCTAGACTGAAACTTAACTCACATTATCATCCAATCCACATAAAGCACATTAAGCCTAGGCATTTGTAACATGTTTACAGTTGTGCACTGATCATTACAATCCATCATCCCAATCCAAAGAAGCCCCATTCTCCTTAAATTGCCATCTCTCATTCACCCCTCCCCCACCTGCTTCCCCAGCCCTTCACAACCAATAATTTACTTTCCATCTGTATGGACCTGTTTACTTGGGGCACCTCAATGAAACAGATTCATATAAGTAGCCTTTTGAGGGGGTCTGGAGGTAGCACAGTGGGTTAAGCACACGTGGCGCAAGGACCGACATAAGGATCCCGGTTCGAGACCCTGGCTCCCCACCTGCCAGGGAGTCGCTTCACAGACGGTGAAGCAGGTCTGCAGGTGTCTATCTCTCTCCCCCTCTTTGTCTTCCCCTCCTATCTCGATTTCTCTCTGTCCTATCCAACAAGAAATGACATCAACAACAACAATAATAACTCCAACAATGAAACAAGGGCAACAAAAGGGAATAAATAAATTAATATTTTTTTAAAAAGAGAGATAAAATACAACTACTGGGAGTCCGGCGGTAGCGCAGCGGGTTAAGCACACCTGGCGCAAAGTGCAAGGACCGGTGTAAGGATCCCGGTTCAAGCCCCTGGCTCTGCACCTGCAGGGGAGTCACTTCATAAGCGGTGAAGCAGGTCTGCAGGTGTCTGTCTTTCTCTCCCCCTCTCTGTCTTCCCCTCCTATCTCGATTTCTCTCTGTCCTAGCCAACAATGAGCGACATCATCATCAACAACAACTATAACAAGGATACAACAACAAGAGCAACAAAAGGAGGAAAAAAAATGGCCTCCAGGAGCAGTGGATTCATGGTGCAGGCACTGAGCCCCAGCAATAACCCTGGAGGCAAGACAAAATAAAAAGTAGCCTTTTGTGAGCTGCTTCTTTCACTCAAGCTAATGTTTTCAAGGCTCATCCATATTGTAACATATACCAGAACCTCATTCTTTTTCATAATTGGATATTCCATTGTACGTATATGCTACATTTTCTTACTAATTCACTAAGAGGCACTTGATTTGCTTAAATTCTTGGGTTTCTGCTTCTCTTCATCTTAAAGCTGTCCGACTGCCTTTGACACCATCGTCTGTCATCTTACTCTGATGGCTTTTGAGTGCCTTCTACACTGTAAAGAAAGGAAGGGATGCAGAAAAGAAATAAGTGAGGAAGAAAACTAACCAGTCTGGTAGTCAGTAACCTCCATGACATTGATTTGCTTTGTTGGTCTTTATTTCTTATCTCAACCTCTAAACTAGAGGCAAATTATATCTAGTTATTTTTAGTTTCTGGGTTTCCAGATGCTTTTTCTAATACACATCCCACTCTTCAAAGTCACTCTTCTTTGTCATTCAAGTACTAAAATATCCTATCAGATCTTCAGGGTTCAACTTAAGTGGCATTATAGAAACATCCAGAGAATCCTCTTAACACTTTTACATGCTTTGAGTATTGCTATTCTTACATCACTTACATGTGGACCTGCTTGGAGACTTATCTCAGCAAATTAACTATTAACTTTTTACTTAATAATACACTTTATGTATCTAAATACTCACTACCTTTCATACCAATTTTAGTATTTGAGAACAGTAAATACATTCTACCCTATATCACACATTTGACTGATTCAAAGTAGAGGACCAATAAACACAGATTTGTGCAACTACTTAAGGGGAATGCCATGAATGGACTCAATTTTCCAAAAGAATAGCAAGGTAGTTAAAGGCAAGCTATTTTGATATTCTGAATTATCAAGAATCTAAAACTTCAGTTGTCTTTAATTTTAAGCATGACCACAGAGAAGGTGACTATTGTGATTTGAACAATTCCTATCACAGTCACTATGAGATAGTGACTCAGTGTTATAAATATCATCTGAGTCAGCACTAATTCCAAGTAAATATCTAGGTATGTGAAACGAACAATGGATAGCTTGGAAGAGTAGTTGAGTCACTAGACTTAGGGACATTATAGTTTCCAAAGAAGAACTAGATTATGTTTCTTATTAAAGACAAAAACAAACAATACAGCCACATCCAATGGCAATGTATGTGGAAAGCGTTCTGCCATCAGCAGAACGGGACAAGCACCAAGATCATGGCGTGCCTGAACTTAAGGCAGAGAGCAATCTGGCACCCACTTGTAAATAGTTAAAGACATATCCTTCAGGTCTGGGAAGATAGCATAATGGCTACACAAAGAGACTTTCATGCCTGGACCTCCGAAGTTCAATCCCCAGCACCACCACAAACCAGAGCCAAACGGGGCTCTGGACTCTTCCTACCCCCTTATTAAAAAATATATTATTTGAAATGCATCCTTCACTAATCTCAAAGAAGTGCTAATTCTAGTACCAGCAATGAAGCATCCTTGCCCATAAACTTTGGACACGAATTTAATCAAGCTTCTATGTTCAGTCACTAGCTTACCAAAAAATGAAGATTTGGGGGACCAGGTGGTGGCACACTTGACTGAGCACACATGTTACAGTGCGCAAGGACCCAGGTTCAAGCCCCTGGTCCCCACCTGCGGGGGGAAAGTTTCACAAGTGATGAAGCAGTGCTGCAGGTGTCTCTCTGTCTCTCACCCTCTTTATCTCCCCCTTCCTCTCACTTTCTGGCTATCTCTGTTCAATAAATAAATAAAGATACTAAAAAATTTTTAGAAAATAAAGATTTGGGGTTATCAGTTAAGAGGCACCACAAATCCAGAATGGTAGCTGACTCCAGAACATAATTTTAATATAAATAATTTATTCATGATATTAACTAATATATATGAGATTAGAACAATTTTTAAATAAAAGAAATGAAAGTGACATAAGAAATGCCATGTGTGGACTTATTAGGAGACTTATTCCAACTAATCAGCTATTAAAAAAACACCATTAAGAGTGGGGGTAGATAGCATAATGGTTATGCAAAGAGACTTTCATGCCTGAGGCTACAAAGTCCCAGGTTCAATCCCCCACACCACCATAAACCAGAGCTGAGTAGTGCTCTGGTAAAAGAAAAAAAAAAAAAGAATAAAAAAAAAAACCACCATTAAGATCATCAAGAATATCTCTATATAAATCAGTTATATATATGATATTAAGGCATTCCTATAAATTTTGTTAGATGTACTGTGGTGGTGAGTTAGAGATGCGTGTAAAAGTATTTACATATGTCATAACGTAATCATAATATCTAAGATTTATATTAAAATACTCCAGGAAAAAAATCAAGAGACAAGTAAAATGAGTATAGAAAAAACTTGTAACAAGTGTAGATAGCAGTGGACAATGGGCATATTGGGGCTTGTTATGATTTCCATAATAAAAAGGGGGTATTGAAAGGAGTATGTTTAGTAATAGTAGAGGAAAATATGATATTCTATGCAGGAATAATTAATTACTCAACTATTATATTATGAATTATTTAAAATCACTAAAACAATAAATTTGGATTTAAACAAAATATATAAGCTCCTGTGGAATGCCTTTTTAATATTTTATTTATTTTCCTTTTTTGTTGCCCTTGTTTTTATCATTGTTGTGGTCATTATTATTATTGTTATTGATGTTGTTGCCAGACAGGACAGAGAGAAATGGAGAAAGGAAGAGAAGACAGAGTTGGGAAGAAAAAGATAAGACACCTGTAGACCTGCTTCATGGCTGGTAAAGCGACACCCTCCCACACCGCTGCAGGTGAGGAGCCAGGGGCTCCAACCCCGGTCCTTACTCGGGTCCTCGAGTTTTGCACCATGTGCGCTTAACCCTATGCGCTACAACCCAATCCCCGGGAATGTTTTTATAAACAATAACTGACATCACTCTCAATATAAGAGAGAGACAGAGAAAGACACACACACAGATTATAGGAAAGAGACAGAGAAACACACACACACAGATTATAGGAGAGAGACAGAGAAACACACACACACAGATTATAGGAGAGAGACAGAGAAACACACACACACACACACACACACACATTTCTCTTGCTGATTTATAGATTAGGATGCAGGGGTCCAGAGAGACTGAAAAACTGGCTCAGAGGGGCTGGGGGGTGGGAGCGCAGTGGCTTATGCGCATGGTAGTATGAAGTGCAAGGACCTGAGCAAGTATCCTGGGTTAGAGCCCCTGGCTCCCCACCTGCGAGGGTGTGGGGGAGTCACTTCACAAGCAGTAAAGCAGGTCTGCAGATGTCTATTTTTTTTCTCTCCCTCTCTATCTTCTTCCCCTCTCCTCTCAATTTCTTTCTGTCTTAGCCAATAAAATGGCCACCAGGAGCAGTGGATTCCTAGTGCAGGCACCAAGCCCCAGAGGTAACCCAGGAGGAAAAAAAAAAAAAATGAATGACTGAGCCTCAGAGTTGGTAAATGATGGAAACAGAATGCAAAATGTGGAAACCAGAACAAAATCCAAAATTCTTTCACAGCTGATTCATAGTCTTAACATTTTAATTTTAACTTGATTTCATATGGGTGAGTTAAACTCATCCTTCTCTTATATTGAGAGGAAGAAGGAGATCAAACCAGAACAGGAAGGAAAAAGTTCAGAAGCTTATTTTTTTTTCTAGTAAGGGATAAAATCGTAGGGTAGGGAAAACCAAGGAATCATAGTGTTTCTGATCAAAAGGAAAATCTGCTTCATGTGTGGAGAATGCTTCAGCTAAAATAAGAGAGTAAAAATGAGCAGTGTCAGTGACTTCTGGGATCCGTTTGACACATTCGGCTTCCCAGTTACCTTGGCCAGTGGATCTCCCTCTTTTGGGAATAGCACTGCGTTGGGAAAATACCATTTGCGAACAAATAAAACCTAACCAAGGGCCAGGCAACAAGCCACCTAGCTACCTCCACCTACAGGCAAGTGTAGAGAGGTACTCTCATAAGATTTTCTTTTCTTTTTTTAATTTCTTTATTGGGGGATTAATGTTTTACATTCGACAGTAAATACAATAGTTTGTACATAACATTTCTCAGTTTTCCACATAACAACACAACCCCCACTAGGTCCTCTGTCATCCTTTTTGGACCTGTACTCTCCCCCTCCACCCACCCCAGAGTCTTTTACTTTGGTGCAATACACCAACTCCAGTTCAGGTTCTGCTTGTGTTTTCTCTTCTGATCTTGTTTTTCAACTTCTGCCTGAGAGTGAGATCATCTCATATGCAACCTTTTGTTTCTAAGAAGATTTTCATCAGGAGAAGTAGGATTTAGTTTGTTTTGTTTCATTTTTGCCTCCAGCATTATTGTTGGTACTTGCTACCTGCACTACAAATCCACTGCTCCTGGAGGTTAATTTTTTCCTTTTGTTTCCATTGTTGTTACTGCTGTTGTTGTTGTTGGATAGGACAGAGAGTGTTGTTAAAATTTGTAGGCTCTTGCTGGCCGGGCTGGCTTCCTTCACGGCGGGTAACAGAGACGCGGAGACAACGGCTGGGCAGGGAAGCTGTATTTCTTTATTCAGGAACAACGATTCATAGACTAAGACAAACTAATCACCAAACAGAACTCTGCTGTCTCTTTGCGGCGGCGCAAGCACTCTTTCTTTTACTCTGGAACTCAGGAACCCAGGAACTCTGTCTCTCTGGCACTCTCTCTTACTCTGTAACCCTGAAACTCTCGAACTCCGGAACTCAGCAACTCTCGTACTGGGGAACCCTCTGAAACTCTGGCACTCTCGAACTCAGGAACTCAGGAACTCTCCGACTCTGGAACTCTGGAACTCTCGTACTGGGGAACCCCCTGAAACTCTTCCACTGTGGAACTCTCTCTTACTCTGTAACTCTGAAACTCTCGAACTCAGGAACTCATGAACTCTCCAACTCTGGCACTCTCGAACTCAGGAACCCTCTCCCGGGGTTCCTTTGGGGCGGGGCCAAGCGGGCCCGCGAAATTAGCAGGCCTGATCCAATTCTCTTGGCGGGGGGAGGGCTAGGACAAACCAATGTAAAGCATACGACAATTCCCCCTTTTCTTTTTAACTAAATGACTATAGTATCAAGGGTGTGGGGTGAACAGAAACATATATAACAAAAACCAGCATGTTGCCAAGGGAAGGCCTGAGGGGGCCATATCTGAAAAAAAAACATTTCTTGCCTCTGGGGGGCTACTTGCCTCGATGGGCAATTGCATGGGGGCGGGGAACGGCCTAGAGTCCCACAGGCAGCTGGTTGCAACTTACTTACTATGAGACAAAACTTGTTATTAGCATATCTACTGCACGATCTAACATTTCTAATAGAGAAGGAATTTGAGACTTTTACATATCAACAATGTCTTTTAACCTTTTGTTACACCCATTCAAGATGGAGACACACCCTAGGTGTGGGCCAGAGAGGAAACCTCAGGCATGAGAATAATTAGCATAGCCATTGTGCGATCTACCATTTCTAATAGAGAAGGTAGTGTTTTACATATCAACAAGTCTATTTAACCTTTTGTTTAGACCAACTTAGTTAAAATATATTGATTGTTAACTAATTTTTACCTCAGACTTTAAATGTAAGTTAATTTTATCTTTATGAGAATTACATTATTTATGAGAAAACCTTTTTCATTTAACTTTGACTAGTAAGAATTTAGCCTTAAAGCTACTGTTTACCAAACTTTAAACATACACATAAACATGGTCATTAATACACAAGGAGAGAAACCTTTGTTACGAAGACATGTCATTTTAAACACGAATTTAAATCTGTACTGTCTTAGTTGGGGGGGGGGGGTTCACCATCCGGAGGTGGCTTCCCGCGCAGCTTCACTTTTAGGAATTGAAGGTTGTAATCTCTGCACAAATCTCTGCGTACTCCAGCTTGTCTGTCTTCAGACCGGACCGGTGGCTGGAGATCTCGTATGCCCAGTTTCGGCAGGGAGCCCGGGGGTCCGGGAGGCCCGGGATGGTTCCAGAATTCATAGAAAGAGGGCAGGCAGGCCATCTTTGTAGAAGGCGTGAGCCTAGGTGCCCAGGGGTGGCGGCCATGATGGGCCGCCGCGGCCCTGCCCCATGGCCCTGCCATGTCTGTTGCCCTGTTCGCAGTGGCCAAGCAGCGTGGAGGGATCACGCGTCCAGTGCCCTGCGCCACGCGGTGGAGAGCCAGCTCTCGTGGGCTGGCCTCGGGCTCTTGTGTGTTGGCCTCGGGCTCTTGTGTGTTGGCATAGGGCTCCAGCACGTTGGCATTGGGCTCCTGGGGCTTTTGTGTGCTGGCGTCGGCCTCCTGCGGGCTGTGGGGCTGCGGGGCTGTGGGCGCGGTGCGTGGGGTTGTCTGGGCGCAGCCGGCTGGCTGGCTGTTTAACCAGGTGGAAACGGCAGCTCCGCGCCTCGCCTCCCTCCCGCTGGCTCTTCCGGCTGGCTGTTCTGAGTTCGCCCGAGCGAGTGGAAACCAGAGTGGTCCAGAGATAAATGTTCCAGAAACAGCAAAACAGTCTCGTGAAGAAAGAGCAGAGGCCTTTGGAGATCTCTTCACAAACAGAAGAGAAGGCCATAGTGCATAGGAAGCCAAATTGTCTTTACTTATCTGAGAGATGCGCAGGTCAGGTCCACGTGGGCGCCATTTGTTGTTAAAATTCTTAGGCTCTTGCCGGGCGGGTAGCTTCATGGGCGGGTAACAGAGACTCGCGGACACACGGCTGGGCAGGGAAGCTGTATTTCTTTATTCAGGAACAACGATTCATAGACTAAGACAAACTAATCACCAAACAGAACTCTGCTGTCTCTTTGCGGCGGCGCAAGTACTCTTTCTTTTACTCTGGAACTCAGGAACCCTGGAACTCTGTCTCTCTGGCACTCTCTCTTACTCTGTAACCCTGAAACTCTCGAACTCCGGAACTCAGCAACTCTCGTACTGGGGAACCCTCTGAAACTCTGGCACTCTTGAACTCAGGAACTCAGGAACTCTCCGACTCTGGAACTCTGGAACTCTCGTACTGGGGAACCCCCTGAAACTCTTCCACTGTGGAACTCTCTCTTACTCTGTAACTCTGAAACTCTCGAACTCAGGAACTCATGAACTCTCCAACTCTGGCACTCTCGAACTCAGGAACCCTCTCCCGGGGTTCCTTTGGGGCGGGGCCAAGCGGGCCCGCGAAATTAGCAGGCCTGATCCAATTCTCTTGGCGGGGGGAGGGCTAGGACAAACCAATGTAAAGCATACGACAAGAGAGAAACAGAGAGGAAAGGAAGACAGAGAGGGGGAGAGAGATAGACACCTGCAGACCTGCTTCACCACTTGTGAAGCGACTCCCCTGCAGGTGGGGAACCGAGGGCTCAAACTGGGATCCTTAGGCCAGTCCTTGTGCTTCACACCACGTGCGCTTCAGCAAGTCAGTTTTATAGCTGGTATTGAAAGGAAGAAGAGACCATCTTGAACTCCTACTACATGCTAACTTCTTTCCTAGCCTGGAAACATCCCTCATCCCCATGCTGCCTAAAGGAAGCTGTCAAATCTCTTCAGAAAGGACACAGATCCTCATCAGAGGTACAGGAGGACACTGGGAAGATTTGGTAGCGCCAGGGCTTTCAGAGAATGGGCTGCGCTGTCTCCTTGTTCCAAGTCCTCCTCTTACTCGGCTGCAGCAAACTACCAACCTGTTTTCAATTCATCCAGCAGTGAAAGTGGAAATCCTCTGTAGGTTTCTCCCCTACAGCAATGACTGATAATTGGATCGATAAGTCGAAAATACATAAACAAATAAATGACATCAAGTGAAGTCAGGTGATGTGAGATTTGAAAAGCAGAAATGAGTATCTGGAGCATTTGAATTGTTTTCTGTAAAGGCCTCACCCGTAAAGTGGTTACATTTTGAGGAAATTGAGTGTAGGGAGACATAATTTGTAAATGGGGGAGCTGGAGGGAGGAGGAGAGTGGACAAGTTACAACGAGGCCTTGCAGGCAGGCCTCAAAGCTATTGAAGACATGGAAGCCTGGGCTAGGAGTTAGCTCCAACACACAGTACCTTTGGCTTCAGCACCCAGCACAGCAAGAGGGGAGGAGGGGGAGGGGTCTGAGGGAGAGGGGGAGGGATTTAGGAGGAGGAAGAGGGGCTGTAGGTTGCACAGTGTAGAGCAGATGACCTACAGGCAGGTATCATGTCCCAAGTTTGATTCACAGCAAATCCCTGGCGTTTGATATGCAGGAGTGATGCTCTGATATCTCACTGTTGGAATGCTTCTGGATTCTGCTTGTAAAGTCTTCTGTTTTATCATCACATTGGGTTCGCTTGTGTTGCTTGCGATGTGTTCCGTTTGCACGTCCACTGTTGGCTGGGCACCCCCCTGCCTCCGCGATATTGGTTTGGTCCCCCCCTGGAATATTTGGTTTAGTCATCGCTGGTTCGGGCTTCTTCCTTCTCCACGCCCCCTATGGTAAGCAATTCCTTGGTTCCTGACTCTTCTGCAGGAGGAGAGAGATGAAGGAGAAAATTGTGTTGTAATAAGAAGAGATTAGTTTGTTGTACTGGTCCCGCTCGTCAATAAAGAAATACTGCTTCTCCGCTCAGCCATGAGTCCCTGGTCATCTCTGTCCCCCGCCCACCAAGTTAGCCCGGCAAAAACAACATCTCTGTCTCTCTCCCTCTCTCTCTCCATCAGAACTATGAGTAAAGTCTCTCTGTTGTGTAAGTCACCTGTTTGCAACAACAGCCCCGCGAGTCATCACTTAGTTTATCTATGTGCTGAGCCACAGGCACCCCTCACTATTTGGTTGAAAAGTTAGACTGTGAAAGAAGAAAAAAAAAAAGAAGAATCCAAGATAAATTTCTACACATATGTACACACATCAGTGTGGGCTATTCAGTCGTATTGTTGATTCAATAATTACTTATTGTCTGCTCTTAGGTTCCTGTAATTGTGGCAATAGTAATCATTATAATAATCACTATTTTGAACACTAGACAGCATTCACTATGTTCCAAGTAATTTCCCAAGTACTTTCTCAACATTAGCTCATTTAATCCTAACAAAACACCCACACGATGGGCACTATCATTATCCACATTTCATAGATGTTTACAGAGAGGTAAAAGTACTGCTCACGGTCACAGAATTAACAAATGGCACAATTCGGACCTGACTCCAAGTATTTGCTTCCTCGATGCAGCTTTTTAAGTATTATAATTGCCTGCCAAGGTAAATAATTATTCAAGACCACAGAATTCTCAAAAAGAGTTTGGATCTGAATCCCAGCCTAGCCATGAGCTCTAGAACCATGTCGACCTGCAAGTGTTCACAGTATCCCAGAATGAATGAGACGCTGAAGGGGGACACAGAGGTGCAAGACGATTGAAAACTTGCACATGTTAAAAGACTTAGCAGCTCAACGTCCTCCCAATCACTGGAGAATGATTACCAGTTCCATCCCTGTGTGAATGTAAACTTTAACAGTTGTAACTGACAAATGCAGATTGCCTTTCTTTACTGCCCTTGTGAAGATCTGTCCTAGTCTGTCGCATGTTTTGGAACAGAGGAAAAAGAGTTCTGGGAGTCGGGCAGTAGCGCACTCTCAACCTACAGGATCTGAAGTTCTGCTCATCCCATCTGATAGTTGTAGCTGATGGGGGGGCTGATTGGAACTGGGGGCCGGGGCACCCACACTAATCTCTAAAGTTGGCCTGGCCTTCCTCAGGACATGTTGACTTTCTAAGGCAAAGGTTTAGAGATAGAAGGCGACAGGCTGGAGGAGGAGGGAATGTGTAAGGAAGGACAGGAAGGAGGAATGGAAGAACTCTGGGCTTATTCTTTATTTCCTATCATCGTTTAACCTTAAAGTTCATGCAGCAATTCTGTTGCTAATTCCTACTGAGGTAACCCAGGTGCAAGGAAAGATGACACAGAGCCCACATGTACACGGAGGAACAGAAGATTCTGTAGAGTAAGTGGTTTATATATTGGCGAGGTCCCCTTTGAAGAAAAAAAGAAAAGCAATCTGCTGCATTACTTTGCCGACTGTCACCCTTCCACCATCATTTCTTCTGCCTCCTGCCAATCATTCTGCACTATTCACACTGATCTTCTGTTTCCTTTGGTATTTTTCTTTGAAGATGACAGTTTTCTCAGTACTTGCGTGTTTACTGTCTCTTGTGCTTAGACTGTCCTTTCTCTGTTAACTCCCCTGGTGAAAGTCTTCTTATGCTTCCAATGCAAATTCAACCTTCCTGTCCTAGCGCAAAGGAGGTATTCTGTTCCTCTTTCTAGACTCTTCTCTGTGTTAAGCGTGTCCCAATCTCACTGTGCTGTCTGAATCTTCATCCTCACCAGACAGAGTGTGAGCACCTCCAAGGAAAGGACCAAGCTTTATTCTCTCCCTCCCCATACCCCTATCTCTCCCCCGCCCCACACACATTTTCCTTGTTTGCTTCTGGAATTATCTAGAATCCAAACATAACTTATGACTTCCTGAACATCCAGTTCCCAAAATAATTCTCAGCCTTATATATCATATATAAAATCCAATGAACTTGGAATGATCCTTAGTTATAGTAAGTTTTTTTTAAAAAAAAAATCTTGTTGTAAAAAAAAAGAATCTTGTTGCATGTGTGATATTAATATTCCCATTGGGTTTCTTCATTTTAATGAAAAAAAAAATTTGAGATGACAAAGTCCCCTTATCTGTAAAGGTGTCTTCAGATGTGTGTTTCTTTTTCTTTTCTTTTGCAATTCTGAGTCCCAGATTTCTCTGGAAAGGTGGTTATTTCCAGCTAACATATTTTCTTTCTTATATCAGGAGGCTCGTAAAATCCCTGAAGAGCATCCCAGTGCTCAGAAATACTGAAACTGAAAGTTCAAGCTGCTTTGGCTGGAGAAGAGAATTCTCTTCTTGCCTCTTCGTAGAGAAGTTTGAGGCCTTTCCACTGGCGGGCGGATGTGGTCCTGGGGCTGCCTCCATGATCATTAGCTCTTAATGACTCTATTAATTGAATATGTAAGTTTGGCTAATGAGATGCAAGCCATTTCTTCAGATTTAAAGGGTAGTGATAAAAAATTTAAACTGCAACACCCGATCGAACATTTAAGAACTGATAAATGCGCCCTGAAAAATGCACACTTCCAACATGAATGAGCTAATTGCCTCTGTGAATTCAGGTGAAATACATCAGCAAAAAGGTCAGCCCATTTGAGGTTTGATGTGTTTTTTTTTTCAAAGAGTAAATTAAAAATAGCAAGACGGAGAGCACAGGGGAAAACATGAACACTCAGTCTTGCTGTCCAGAGGCTCAAGAGTGGACTCTGGTAATCCCACAGTTTAACTTTCTGGGGGTTGACCAGCAGTTCACAAAGCCAGTCTGTGACTTACAGAAACTGGAAGACTATTTAAAATGTCTATGCCTTTGGAGTTGGGGAGAGAGCATAATGGTTATGCAAAGGGCTTGCCTACATGAAGTTTTGAGGTCCTAGGTCCTAGGTTCAACCCTTAACACCACCATAAGCTAGAATTGATCAGTGCTCTAGCCTGACTTTCTCCCTCTCCCTCCCTATAACTCAATAAAATAATGTGTGTGTGTGTGTGTGTGTGTGTGTGTATTGCCTCCAGTGTTATCACTGGAGCTTGGTGCCTACACTATGAATCCACTGCTTCTAGCAGCCATTGTCTTCCGTTGCTATTATTATTGTTGCTATTGGATAGGACAGAGAGAAATGGAGAGAGGAGAGGACGACAGAGAGGGGGAGAGAAAGACAGACACCTGCAGACCTGCCTCACCACTTGTCCCTGCAGGTGGGGAGCCAGGGGCTCGAACTGGGATCCTTATGCTTCGTACCATGTGCACTTCTTAACCCAGTGCACTACCACCCAGCCCCCATGAATAAATCTTTTTTTTTTTACAAAAAGATCAATGACTTGGACTCCACCTTAGACTAACTGAAATCTCTGGAGGTGGGGCAAGACACCTACCTATTTGGTTTTTATGGGCTGAGTCCCCATCAGGCTCTGTTATATGCTTTATATTCGGTTCTAGTTCTCCCCCGCCAAGAGAATTAGATCAGTCCAGTTAATTTCGCGGGCCCGCTTGGTCCAGTCCCTAGAAAAAAAAACCCGCCAGAGTTCCTGAGTGACAGAGGGTTCCTGAGTTCGAGAGTTTCAGAGTTACAGGGTAAGAGAGAGTTCCACAGTGGAAGAGTTCCAGAGTTCGAGAGTTGGAGAGAGAGTTCGGGGAGTGCCAGAGTTGGAGAGTTCCTGAGTTCCAGAGTAAGAGAGGGTTCCTGAGTTCGAGAGAAAAAGAGAGAGTGCTTGCGCCGCCGCAAAGAGACAGCAGAGTTCTGTTTGGTGATTAGTTTGTCTTAGTTTATGAATCGTTGTTCCTGAATAAAGAGATACAGCTTCCCTGCCCAGCTGTTGTCTCCGCGTCTCTGTTACCCGCCCGTGAAGCTAGCCCGGCCAGAGCCTTCCGAAAATTTTAACAAGGCTCAGTTCTGGCTACTGGTGGGGCTGAGAATCCAACCTGGGAACTCTAGAATGCAAGCCTTGTGACTACCGCTGTTATCTCTCTGGTTCCAGCCATGCATCTTATTAAAAGCTTCCTGAATCGAGGACACAGGTTCAAGTCCCTGAACCTCACCTGCAGAGGGAAAGCTTCACATGTGGTGAAGCAGTCCTTCAGGTGTCTTTCTCTCTCCTTCTCTACCTCCCCTTCCATCTCAGTTTCTCTCTGTCCCTACCCAATAAACGAATACATAAAATATTAAAAAGAAAAAACTTTCTGAATCATTTCAGTTGGGACCTGGATTGAAAACCGCTGAACTATTCTGTGAAGGACCCTTTGACCAGCAGTAGTCAGGCGGTGGCATCTACAGCAGTTATGTAAGCATTGTAACCCTGTATCTGATTGGTCTCTTTTCTTCCTAGTGGAAACAACAATGAAAAAGCCCTCATAGTCCCTCCTCAGTTCTCTCTTCTGCCTCGCTCTGTACTGAACATCCTTAGACTTGAATATACTTAATCTGAATTTGGGAAGTAGATAAGCCAAGCTAGAAGTGTTCACTTACTGCAGGTTACCTTTACATGGAGAGGGGAGTCAAAAGAGGTCTTTGCTTTGGAGAATGGAACCGTCCCTTAGGGTATAAGACCCAGGAAATATGACCACAGAAGCACTGTGATGAGGCTGTCTCCTTTCTGACATAGCACTCTTACCCCAGACTGTTCATTCTGCTATCTTTCCCACCTCACTTGGCCTGTGAAGAGTTTCCCATGTGCATTAGCTGTCATTCCCACTACTCAGTTTTTCTTCTTTTGCCTCCAGGGTTATCGCTGGGTCTCACTGCCAGCATGACAAATCCCACTACTCCTGGCTCTTTTTTGTTTGTTTGTTTTAATATTTATTTATTTATTCCCTTTTGTTGCCCTTGTTGTTGTAGCCTTGTTGTGGTTATTGTTGTTGTTGATGTCGTTCATTGTTGGATAGGACAGAGAGAAATGGGAGAGAGGAGGGGAAGACAGAGATGGGGAGAGAAAGATAGACACTTGCAGACCTACTTCACCACTTGTGAAGCGACTCCCCTGCAGGTGGGGAGCCGGGGGCTTGAACCGGGATCCTTACGCCGGTCCTTGCACTTTGCGTCACGTGCGCTTATCCTTCTGCGCTACCACCGGACTCCCGGCTCTCTTTTTTTTTTCTCCCATTTTATTGGATAGGACAGAGAGAGAAATTGAGGGGGATGGGGAGACAGAGAGGGAGAGAGAAAGATGCCTGCAGACCTGCTTCACCGCTCGTGAAGTGCCCCCTGCAGGTGGGTGGCAGGGGTTTCGAACCTGGATCCTTGTTCAGGTCATTGTGCTTAGTACTAAGTGTGCTTAACTGAGTGCCCCACCGTCTGCCCCCTTCCCCTTTGTTGGTATGCTTCTAATTCTGCTTTTAAAAACCCCTTCTGTTTCATTTGGTTTAATCCCCCCTGCATTCTATCTACATAACACTGTATTCTATTTACATAATCTCTGTTAACAAGCACCACCCTCCCTCCAGGGCATTGGTGGTTCAGTGGTAGAATTCTTGCCTGCTCCGCCCCCTCTCCTTGTCATACCCTGATTTTCACCAGTCACTTTTCTCTCCACCCTCTCTGCGTCGCATCCTGTTCCCACCCTACTGGGCATATGTCTGTCTCTCTCCCTCTCTAACTCTCATTCCCCTCTCAAAATTTTTAGTTATCTTTATCCAATAAATAGAGATAATAAAATTCAAAACATCACATGTACTCTGGGGACAGGCAGTGATGCATCCGGTTAAGGGCTAGGTCTTGGGTTCAAGCCCCTGTCCCCACCTGCTGGTGGGGAAGCTTCATGAGTGGTGAAGCAATGCTGCAGGTGTCTCTCTGTCTCTCCCTCTCTGTCCCCCTTCTCTAAGCTTTTGTCTGTCCTATGAAATAAAGTTTAAAAAATAATAAAAAATTTTTTAAATTGATATCGTAGGTAGTCAAAAGGGAGGGGACTCTGTATACCAAAAGCAGCAAATTTTTTTTAAGTCCTGGCTCCACACACTTTTCATTTCTGTCCTGTGTCCTAGATGCACATTGTATGGTTGAAAAGAAAGTGGTGGACGTCCTTCCATTGTCAAGGCTCACTCATGCATATGCAGGAGGTAAACAGTGACTAGTCACTTTTGCTCCTAAATTTTCTCCTCCTCAAATTTCTCATTGTCCAGTAAAAATGAATATATAGACAGACCCTTTCTCAACATCAGGGAAATTCATGTGAGAATTCTTGACACTCCAATATGGGGTGAATGGCTAGAGGGCAGAAGAACTTGGGGAGAAGTTTATGATTAAGGGCAAGTCCTAGAGAAAGTACTAACTCTTGAGATGTATGTACAGTAAAAGTCATTTTAAAAATGTGTAAATAAAAGTGTAAGCTAATGAACACGAAAGCAAACTTAATTAAGTTAGGTGGCATGTACATATCTTGTCCAGAAAAATATTTTTAATAGGCCTCAGATCAAACTGATGGGGTTTATAGTCAACAATATTGATATACTTGCCTTATATTTAGGAACTACTCTCTTCCCTGATCCAACTTTCTAGTTCTTTTTCTAACTATGACACCATCTCCCCAGACAATAACCTGGGTCCACCTGCATATTAGATGTCAGGCTCAGCCAAAAACTAGTAAAGTCATGGGTCCTTTGGAATATACCTAAATTAGACCTACTAGCTTTTTACAAAATGGAAACCCCCAAATCTTCATCTGCAATATTCTTGTCTTTAGGTTCATGATTAGTCAACAATCTGTTCTGCTTTATATGTTAACTCTTTTTCAACCACCAGGTTCCAGTTGCTACCATGATGCCAAATGGACTTCCCTGGGCAGATGACCCCACCATGTGTCTTGGAGCCCCGTCTCCCCAGATCTATGCCCCCCCCCAACAAGGGAACGAGAGAGACAGGCTGGGAGCATGGATAGACCTGCCAATGCCTATGTCCAGCGGGGAAGCAATTACAGAATCCAGACCTTCCACCTTCTGCATCCCACAATGATGCTGGGTCCATAACCCCAGAGGGATTAAAAAAAAATAGGAAAGCTATCAAGGGAGGGGATTAGATATGGAGCTCTGGGGGTGGGCACTGTGTGGAAATTTACCTCTCTTATCCTGTAGTCTTGTCAATACTTTCATTTTACAAATAAAAAAATTAACAAATAGACTAAAAAAAAATCTTGACTGTGGAAAAACAGTCACTTCCAAACTGAGACTCACTCACCTGACATGTCGGGATATTTTATCCTCTAAATTACATGTGAGTCAGACTACAAGAGGTTTAAATACATTTATTGTATGTTTTGCTAGTTAAAAACTATCCATCTTTTCCCCAAAGTCAAAAGATCTTTGAATGTTTAAAGTCCCTCTACTAAACTCACTGTAGTATAAAATTTGTCCACACTCAAAAAAATTTTTTTTCCTTCTAGTCAGCTTGACTTAGAACTATATCATCTTGGGGGGGGGGCGAATTCGGTTAAGCACATATAGTACCATGTGTGAGAACTTGCTCTAGGATCCAGGTTTGAGCCCCAGCTCCCCACCTGCAGGTGGGGGACACTTCATAAGCAGTGAAACAGGTCTTTCCCTCTATATACTCCCCCCAGTTTCTCTCTGTCCTAATCAATAAAATAGAAAAAAAATCAGTGCTGGCACAGATACCAAGTGATAACCCTGGAGGGAAAAATAACTATATTATCTCCAATTTTTTTTTTTGTTAGTCTTAAATAAAAATGCACTGAATGAATCCAAGCGACTTTTTAAAAAAGGCAATGTTCACATGCATGTACATGTTATTGACTGCAGGGGGCGCTAATGCCTTTTTCCTCAGGCTAGTCAGAAAAAAGTGCTGGGCTGACATGTTCACTTCTTCCTGTGCTCATTAAAGTGTGCCTATTGAAGAAGCTCCAGGTTTGGGGTTTTTCTCTGCACCTAAACTGAGACCACTAAGCCACATATGAGGTGGAACAGGACTGAGTAGTGGAGATGGGTCTCATTACCACTCCCCCAAATCCTGTCCTTAAGGCCTTGAAAGGTAGAAGGTATATTTTAAAAGGCAAGAACTGACTTTAGAATCAAAACATGATTCTTGGAGTCAAAACCAATTAGGATTCTACTCCCTGAAACTATAAATACCCCGTTTCATTGAATCCCAGAGGCCATATTGGGCCACAAGGGACTTCATATGGGGAGAATTTTTATGGTTAATAAATGCCACAATCTCAGCCTCTTTCCTTCTAGATGTTGGAAGGAACAAGGTAATTAAATGAATGTTTAGATCCCAAATAAAAAGTTACTACTCGCATTAAAATATAAGTGAGTTTATTTTATAGCAGTTTTCATAATGGGTCCAAAAAACTTCATTAAGCATTTCTGGATTCAGTGTGTGTGTGTGTGTGTGTGTGTGTGTGTGTGTGTGTGTGTGTGTGTAGAGCTCTTTATAAGCTTGTGTGAATAAATCAAATACCATTCTTCTATAAATATACCATGCACTAGGTTTTCAGGAAGCATTTCAAATATTCCATCTGCAATGAATGGGATCATTAGGAAACACTTATATCTGAGATAAGCACCAAAATCATTCTGCGCACAACCCAGGGGCCCTAATTTTTTAAATATTTCAAACAATGTGCTCCCTTTCAAATCATTAGGCTCAGACATTTAAGGAACTGATTCAATTAATTCAGAAGAAGAAAATGCTATAACATGTGATTTATTTTTGCAGATCAATTAAAATGCAAGTGTATCTGTGAGGCTCTCAGCTGCTTATAATGGGAACAGGAAGGCAATTAATGGGGGGGGGGCACCCATGGCTGAAATAGCCCTGATTGTGGCTGCCTGAAGTTGAAGGTGGATGCTCAGTTCTCATCAAAACCTTACTGTGTTTTCACACTGGGAGGAATCTTTGTGCTCCATTCCATTCCATGCCCCCTCATTGATTCCTTAAGTATGCTTCTCAATTTAACAAATATCCCTCCTCCCTTCAATGCCAGCCAAGAAAGAGAAAGAAAGAAAGAAAGAAGCTCCAATTGCTGTGTGCTCATACTTTTCTTAAAGTCAGCACTCACATAAAGCTGATAGCCTAAAATGACAGCCCTGCCTTCTCCAGGTGAGGAAATATAAGGCAGGCATCTACTTTTCTCCACTACAACTCCAGGATATTGGTTCCACTGGGCCTAATAAATTGTTTTCACAAGGAAATCAACAGACCATGTTGTAGCTTACACTCTTTTGTGCAGGGGTTTTAAAGTAGATGTACCCCCCAAAAAAATAATAACTAATTACAGATGGGGCCAGGCAGATGGAGGAAATGCTATAAGGGGGGTGGTGGTGGTGAGGGGGCTAGTGCTTAAGCAAAATAGGGGAAAGACTGAAATTTGAAATGTCAGAGAACTGAAGAGAGGTATGAGAAAGACTCCCCTTTAGCATTATGAAACCTGTGAAAGAGATGAGAAGATGACACAAGGTAATGAAAGAAAGAAAGAGGGAAGAGTAGAAATGTGCAAACAGATGCGACAGCAGCCTTAGTAGTAACAGCAGAATGTCCTAGGAGCAGAAACCAAGAAGATCTACAATGAATAGTTAGGATTCACTGCTTTGGGTTTTTCTTTTTTGGCTAGATATTTATGAATATTTTTTTAATATTACACTATTTTTATTTATTAGATAGAGATAGAGAGAAATCAAGAGGGAAGGAGGAGGGAGAGAGGGAGAGAGCCACCTGCAGCACTGCTTCATTGTTTGTGAAAATCTCCCCCTGCTGGTGGGGACCAGAGGCTTGAATCTGTGTACTTGAACATTACAAGACATATACTTTTGGTTAAATCTTACTCCCCATTTGACTTAAAGATCTTGTGCCAATAAAAGAAGGAAAATAGTTTTGGGAATCTATGAACAGGTAAATATGTGACAAAAGATGAGAGAGAAAAATAACTTAAACAAGTAAGGGAAAAGTGTTCTCCATTCAAAAAGTGTAGAAAGTTACTTGCACTTAAGTGGATACATCAAGGATCTTTTGCTTAAAGCACACACCAGGAAATCCATATACAATTGTTCTTATGGGTGGCACACTAGTTTAGAAAGAAAGAGCCCCAGAAGACCGGAAGACACAGTCCCTGCACTAACGGCATTTAATGTCTACGTATAGAGTGATTTTTACACAAGAGAAACCACCCGAGAACAACTGGAAGCAGTCTGCCTTCTGTCACTGAGCCCTGGAGATGCCACAGTGAGGGGGTGGATGTTAACAAACACTCAAGGATGAATAACTTCAATGCAGGCTTTATAGAGACTATCAAGCAGCTTGATGGTCTTTTCTCTCTCTCTTTTTAGTACTAGTATTTATTTATTATTGGATAGAGAAATTGAGAGTGGAGAGGAAGATAGAGAAAGGGAAAGAGACACCTACAGCCCTGCTTCACCACTCATGAAACTTTCCCCCTGCAGGTGGGGACCGGGGGCTTGAACCTGGGTCCTTGCGCACTGTAATGCGTGTTTTTAACCAGGTGTGCCACCGCTTGACCCTCTGATGGTCTTTTTCTGATAGTATCCATTCATCAGATCTATTTCTACAGATTTCCTTCTCTAGAGTCCTTTATTGCATTGTTTATTGAATGATTGTGGAGGAAAGGTTTTTCAAGATTACTATTGTCTGGGGGTACAATTTCACACCTCCTCAAAATAGGTACCAGCCCAACTCATCACCCCCAAGTGTCACCGCCTTCTTCTGTTCATCCCCTTCTCTTGAGTCTCTTCAGATCTGCTGAAATATCTACCAGAATTTTGTGGTGGCTTCCCAGTGTCTCAAGAATTGTGATGCTTGCAATGTTTTGTCACCTGCCTTTCCAGGCCCAGCAGCTGCCACGCAAGTGCATCTTATAGGGGCGGGTGTTGTTGCACCTGGTTGAGCGCACATAGTGCAGTGCTCAGGAAAGCAGGTTCAAGCGCCCAGTTCCCCAGGAACACGTGATTATGTTTAAGGCACCACTTTTCCCACAGTGACCCCTGAAGCTAAGGCCCATGCATCCTCTATGTTTGTTTAGTCAGGTCACACCATGGGCAGATGCACTGGGCTCTTCTGAGCTGCAGACATTGGAAACTGTGTCTGGTGAACTGGTCTTAAATGGATTGTTTGTGTTTATTTCTACTCTTTTTAGTATCCAGGTAATAGGCACTGTGCTGCCTTTCTTACTGTAAATATCAAAAGGCTATAGCTTTGCTATCTACTTAACTAAACGCTTAACATTCAAAGAAATGGGGCTTCCAAGGGTTCAGGGGGAAGCAAGGAGGGTAGTATGAACCCCAGATTTAGCTCCCTTAACCCAAAGCCCCCCATTTCTGTACCTGGATCTCTGGGCTCTTCACACCCACACGGGCCCCTGCAGATGAGAAACTGTTGGTGTTACAGAAACACTTGGTTGCAGAGATGCCCAACAGGCGTGGAAACTCAGTTCCACAGGGACAGAGAGAGCCCAGGCCTGGCAGGATCCTAGCAGTAGGGGCTGGGAGTGTGCGTGCACTTGGGGAACAAGATTGGAAGGAGGGAGCTGAGCAAAGCCCAAGCAAGTGGGGGCGGCTGTGGGGCGGACAGTGAGGTCCGCAGGGCCAGAACCGCACTCCAAGAGCCAGCAGAGGGCAGCAGCCGGGCGCGGGAAGCCAGAAAGGCACACATGGGCCGGGATACTCACTCAGGAGCGCCGGCTGCGCCCTCCTCCTTGGCGGGGTCGCCAGGAGCGAGTGTGTGCTGCACAGTGCGGGGTGGGGGGATGGCGCTCCCCGGAGGGAAGGGAGTAGAGGGCGCCCCTCTGGGGGTCCCCGGAAGAGCGGAGGAGTATGGGGAGGTCCTCGGCACTGCTAGGTCCCCTGCTTCATGTGTGTGTGTGTGTGGGGGGGGGCGCTTCTTCTGTCACCCCCCTTGCAGTTCGGGTTGGGGGGTGGGGATCAGACTCAGACCGGGGCGCCCCCCACCCCTGAAGCCGAGAGCAAGAGCCCCGATAGGCAGGGAGGAGCATGGCTGTCTGGGTTGGGGGTGGGGGGGGGGGGGCGCTGGCAAGAAAGGGAGCAGAGGGCGCCCCCTTTGGTGGTCCCCGGGAGAGCAGGCGAGCGAGTCGGGGCAGGTTCTCGGGCGCTGCGGGGTCCCCCCTGCCTTATCCTGGTGGTGGTGATGGGAGGAGAGGGAACCCCATCTTCTCCGGTCTCACTTTGCAGCTCAGAGAGTGCGGGTCAGACTCAGACCCCGACAAACCCCCACCCCCGACGCCATGCGCAGGAACCCCGGAGGGCGGGGAGCAGCATGAACATTGGGGTGGGATGCAGGGGGGAGCACTGCGAGAGAAAGGAGCAGAGAGAGCCCCCTCTGGAGGTCCCGGGGAGAGCAGAGGAGTCCCGGGGAGGTCTCTGGTGCTGCGGGTCCCCTTGTTCCATCCTGTTGTGTGTGGGGGGCAGGGGCTCTGCGCGCCCCAGCTTCTCCTGTCACCCACCTTGCAGCTCGGGATGAGGGGGTGCGGGTCAGACTCAGACCCGGGGTCCCCCCCACGCCCCTAGACGCCGAGCGCTGGGCTCCCGGCCGGCGGGGAGCAGCTTGGCCGTCGGGGTGGGGTGGGGTGCGGGGCGCGCAGGGAGGGGGCGCGGGACACCCTTGACCGTGGGCGCGGCGGGCTGTATGTAAATGGAGGCTGCGCCCCGGCGTCCCCGAGAGGACGGCCCAGCCCCCCGCACCCCGGGCCCCACGTCCAATAAGAAGCGGCGGGCCTGACACCTGCCTATATACAGGGAGCGCGCCGCAGCGCTCGCCGCCCGCCCTCGCCGCCCCCGCCGCCCCCGCACCGCCGCGCCATCCCGCGGGCCACAGCCCCGCACCATGACCTCCAGCGAGATCGAGCTGCCCGGCGCGCTGCAGGCCGACCCCGCCGCCCTCATGGCGTCCCTGCACCTCCTGCCGGCGCCCACGCCCAACCTGGAGATCAAGTACACCAAGGTGAGCGGCCGTCGTCTCTCCGTCCGTGCGTCTGTCCGTCCATCCGCGGGCGTTTCTTTCCAGAACCTTCCAGCCTCCCGAGGGCGACCGCCGGGGCTGCCCCGTGCTTACTCCCTCTCGGCCCCGGGATGCGGGAAGGTCTCCGGGGTGGGTGGGGGGAGGATGCGCTCAGTCCAAGCTGCCTTCCCGGAACCGCTCGGGTCCCGGTGGCCGCCAAGAAGCAGCAGACAGAGGCCCCGCCTAGCCCCGCAGCGCCGCCCGCGGAAGCCCGGGAGCGCGGGAGCTGCCGCCCCCACAGGCGCGGTGCAGAGCCTCCCCCAGAGTCGGGCCGCCGGGGCCCCGCAAGGTCCGATGGCAGCAGCGACGCCTTCGCGTCCGGCGGGCGGTGGAGCTTTCCCTAGAAAAGTTTCTTTCTAGGCGGGCAAAGGAACCAGACTCTTTGCAAGTGGAAAATGCGTGTGTGTGTGCATCTTGCTGGGTGCATGCAACAATGTGTGTGCATGCAGTGGTATGTGACCCTGCGTCAACGTGTGCGCGCATCCGTCCTTGTGTTTGCACCCGTGCAGACTCGTACACACACGTGCACGAATACACAAACGCACACATACACTCCTGTATCTGCTGCCTTTTCGTAACCTAGTGTGTGTTCTGGGCTTTTTCTTGTTCCAGCACCGCCTAAGATAAAGGGGATGATGGGTTCACTCCCTGCTATCAAGTGAGTTTGCTTGCCACAAATCCACTTCTAATTGATTAATGGATTGATTTCACACCTGAAGGGTGGGAAGGGATTATATAGAATATTACAGCGTGTTTTTTTTCCGAGTAGGAGATCGAGGGAATTAAAAAAATAAAAATCACGTTTCTCAAAGTTCACTTCGCAGCACTCCTGTTGGCTTCTATATTCTTTTTGCCTGATTTTTCCTCGGTCTAGGTATCTATCTGTTCCTCTCTCTCTCTCTCTCTCTCTCTCTCTCTCTGTCTCTCTCTCTCCGTCCCTCCCTCCCTCTCTCTCCCCTTCTTTTCTCTCTGTCCCCTCTCTTCCCTCTCTCTCCTCTCTCCCCTTTCTCCTTCTCCCTTCTCCTCCTTCTTTCTCTCTCCTCTCTCTCTCTTCTCTTCCCTTCCCGTCCCCTTCCCTTCTCTTCCTCCCCCGCCCCTCTCCTCTTCACCAAACACACACCGCGCACACACCCCCGGTGTGGTTAGAGGGTGTTTTTTTTTTTTTTGTCTTTTTTTTTTTTTTTTTTTTTGCCATCACCGCTATTACAGGATAAACTACGTTTTACAGGAAAGCAGATGGCTGGGTTCTGACTCGAGACATTAAAGGGGGGAGTGGCAGAATCATTTTATCGGATATATGGCTGGCATTGAGTTTTAGGCGATACCTCGGGGTGATTCGTATTTCAGAGCGTATATTTGGAAGGTTTTTCTTTCGTTTTTTTATTTTTATTTATTTTTATTTTTAATGGATATGCTCTCCCCTCCCCCCCTTTTTTAGATGGTGTGACAAATTTTTGAAAGCTCTTTTAATGAGAGGTCGTTAATGGTTACAGCCATTTAGACGTCGTTTGTGTAACAATGGTGCCGCACCTCTCCGGGTTTAGGGACTGGCGAGGAAGCCTTCTCCCTGAATGCTTTGGTTTTAGGAGGGTCTCTAACCTCTTTGGACCCTTTAAATGATCTTAAGATGCAGGATCTTCTAAGTGCGAGAGATTATCTCACCCTCGGGTTTCGGAGAGTTTGATTTTTTCATCTTGCTGTTGAGTGTTTTGTTTTGTTTTTCCTAACAACCGCTAAAAGAAGTTTTAAGTATATAGTAGGTAGCTGGAGGATTTTTATTTGACCGCTCTTCCAAGTTCTTTTTCTCTCCAGCTAAACCCCACTCTCTTGTTCTCTTCCCCAGGAGGAAAGACAACTGATTTATAGCTAATTGAAGCCTTTCATGTGAAGTCTTTTTAGCTCAGGGGAGACTTTTCTGCAGTCTCTGCTTTCCCTCCTTATTACAAAGGAAAACAATCAGAAATGAAATAATGGATGGTAACTTGATTCTTTAATCTGTGGGGAGGAGGCGCCTGATTTGGGGGCTTGACAAGTAACTCTCATCAACACAGAGTGATGCTAATCTACTACAAGCTGTTTTCACAAAATCGTGTAAAAAACAAAAAAATCCAGGTAGCTGGGAACACTTCCAGCCGCTTTCTTTCTGTCTCTTGAGTGAGACTTGTGTAAGTTTTTCTAACGGGGAGAATCAAAGCTGCTCTTCTGTTAGCCAAGGGTAATTTTTTTTTTTTTTTACTTAAAAAGAAAAATCAGACTAATGAGGAGAAATGGAGACATTTTATTTTAATCTTCTTATCAGAAATGAGGGAAGCTAGCAATTCTAAGCTGAAGCACAACCAAGGTAGGGTGACACGTTCTTTAGAACAGTGTCATTTGGGAATTTTCAGATTTTCCCGGAGCACTTGTTGTTGAACCCATCTAAAAGCTAATGTGATATTTAGGTCAGAAAACAGCTCAAGGCAGACACAGAGGGGTCCTTCATTGTTTTTGTCTTTGTTAAAATGGTTATATTTGTAGTGGTAGAAACTGCAGTATGGCTTTTGGTGTGATTTGGGGCTCAAGAGAAAGTCACGTTTAACTTGTAAGAAAGCAGACAATGAGAATTTCAGATAACGTTCACATAAAGTGTTTATCCCTGGAGAGCTTGTGTTTTTCCATATCTCTGTCACCTCCCTCCCTCTTTCTTCTTCTGCAAGTATTTTATGTGTTTTTAATAAAGGGAAAAATCATCAAGAACAAAAGTTAGTGCATCCTTGTGGCAAAAATCCTGCAGAAAACATGCTAAAATTAAAGTGTAATTCCCCCAAGATGCTGAAAGGGCGAGGCGAGTGCTTTTGTGTGGGCTCTCAATCAGTCACATTTCATTTTCCGAATAAGTCACCTCTTTGCTGTTCCAGTACTCATGTTAGATAAATGGCTGGTGGCAATATTATCTCTGTTTTTTATTTCGCTGATACAGCAGGAAGCCCCTCCCCCAAGTTTTGAAAAAAACATTCCTTGTTAAGAAATGTGTCTTTAGAGAAGACTGCATTGGTGAAGAAAGAGTGGTAAATCCACCAAGCATCCTGGAAGCATCTTGAGACTCCATCAGGGCCTAGAACATGGGAGCCCTCTTGCTTTGATCTTAGGAAGACTTTCACAGCTAGCATGGGAGTCTGATGGCTTTTGTGCTGTTGTGTCGTTATGAATTGTCACTCTACGAATGAGGTCTCCTGGTTTTTAGAAGTGTGTAACCCTGAATATATTATTATAAGGATTCACTCAGTATAAAATCACTGCCAACACTTTACTGAGTGCCTCTGGCTGCAAGGGATTTGTCATCCAGATACCTCAAGGATCTTGGGAAACTTTGTGTCTTTAGCTCACCACTGCTTCTCTCTTGTCTGCCATTTTTTCTGCTGCTATCTACTTGCTTCTCCACTCCCCACCACCACCACCCCCAACTACTCTGATGCCCACAGGCTAATAAGCACTGTGCAATCTCTCTGTTGATCACTTTTTGAGGGTAGAGTTTATCCCTACAACTGAGAGAGAACCTGAAGGAGTATGGTCTCTTCAGTGTCTGAGGCCACGAGCAGCCAGGACAGAGAAAAGGGGGGGGGGTGCTTATTGGCTATTGACCTAACAAAGTAGAGGTGAAAAAGAAAAAATGACCAATGGAAAGGGAGAGCTATTATGAGTTGGGTGAGTACTATATATTCTTTCATTTGACGTTAACCTAAAGTCTACTATCTTCTGGGATTGTTTTTATTGCAATATAAAAGGACTTTTGGAACTGCCTTATACCTAGAAGCAGACTGCCACTGTGCTAGCATCTACCTTCCTGAAGCTTAGAGTCTTAGTAGAAATATCCCTGAACAAAAATAGTGGTTATCATGGAGGTCATTCAGCTGATCAATATTGTAACAAAAATGATGACTTACACCTTTTATAGGATCTAACAGTATGTGTTCCCCCCCATGCACACACACACAAGCACATAATTGGACATTTGAAAAGTCTTTTGAAGGAAAAGTGAGTAAGAAGTAAGAATCATTGATAAGAAGACCTTGGCCTTAACTTAAAAATAAATAAGATAAGCGATTTCCTCATAATATGCTTTGTTGTTCCAAAGCAATTACATTTTTTTCAAGAGAGAAACAAAAAGTCGAAGTCTTTATTTTTCTGTATTGTTTCTGTTGCAGTCATGGTAAGATTATGACCCAGTCCACTCCTTTTAAGATGGAGTTGTCTTGCACAGCTCTTGATTCTCTTACTTTATATTATCATATACTGTTTCTATGTGGCTTATTTTAGTCTAAGGCAAGATTCTTACCAACTTCAAAGATGTTATGGAGAACATGTCCAGTTGCTTCCAAACCTCTACTCAAAGTTGTCTTGATCATAAATAGTCTAGCTGCATGCTATTAGAGAGTCATAGGATTTTAAAGAATCATTTTTCATAATTGTACTGCTCTTGACATCATCTCCATTTAACCTAGGGAAGCTAACTGATTTCATGGGAGGATTTGAATTGGCTCATTCTCCCAGGGTCTTTGCCCTTGTTAAGCTGCCTCATGTTACCACATAGAACCAATATTTGAAGAGATTCTCCTGTCCTTTATGTCAAAAGGATGGTAATTTACCTGTTCACAGGTAGAAGATTTTCTGAGGAGCCTGTTTTATGAAGTGTGACTTCCTTATGGTCAAGCTTAGCAAAGTCGGTTCTTTGTTGCATGAAAGAAGCAACAGTATCCAAACCATAACCAAACCAAAACCTTGTCAAGCACCAACGTAGTTCATAAATATATATATATATATTCCCATGACTTGGGCCATGAAATACAAACTCGGGTATATCTTTTTGAGGTTTTAGTTATCTCAGTGGCAGCTTCCAGGGGTCAGCAAACTCCAGGATTTTTGTATAAAGTTTTATTAGAACCCAGACACACCCATTGTGTTCCATATTGCCCATGACTGCTGGGGGACTACAGTGACTACTGCAGGGTCTGCATTACAGAAAAATAAAAGGATCAGTCCTTCACTTAGAAGGCTCTAAGTGAAGACAAGCCTTTGTCCGAAGGAGATGGGTGTGTTCTGGGTGGGATGGCCATGGGTGAGTCAGACCTTTGTTTAATTCATGGTCAAATCTGTACTCACTGGCTATGTGTTCAGGTAACATTCTCACCATATAGGATGCAGGTGCAGGTGGCAGTTCCTCTCCAGAGTGTCTTTACTGTGTGCATTTCCACGTCACTCTAAACTGAGGTCGTAGGAGCTACGGAATTGGATTGTGTTCAGGGCTGTAAGCAAGTATGTGACAGTCAGTGCTAATCTCATCTTATTTGTGCCAAGTGATGATATTTGCAGTTCCAGTTAATGGAGGTGCATTTTCCAAAATATCGAGTTCTTGACCAATAATGTCAATAATGTCACACACACACACACACACACACACACACACACACACACACACACACACACACACACAAAATCCTAGCCATTGCTGACTGCTTTAATTACTTAGAGGAGTTTAGTGTTCTGGGTAGCTATGGAATTCCTATATGTGTATGCAGATTTTCATGGCATGAGATTTCTTGAGAGTTTTCTTGCAAAGGTCTTTTCTTTACTAAAAAGTTACTACATCACACAATTTCCCATCTAATGTTTTACTAATCAAATTGGATACCCACAGTTATTCCAGAATTCAACATTAGTATGCTTCAGTAGACACAGTTGGTTAAGCCTATCAGGGTACAAATAGCTATGTCTGGTATTCTATGTAAGTTGGGCAAAGTCATTACCATGTCATTGGTACAAAAACCTGAAAAATATATATATCTACATAATACAGATATAGATTATAAAATTGAAAAGACTTTCACCAAGCCTGCTTACTCAGGCTACTTTACTTCCCAAAACATAGAGGTATCATTCTCTCTCTCTCTCTCTCTCTCTTTTGGTGTTATTGAGAAAGACATCACTTGGTTTGATGAGAAGTAGAAACAAAATAAAACAGCTTCAGAATACTGGACAGGATACAAAACAAGGCAGCGAGGAAAGCACCACACAGTGACTTGCTCTTAAAGTATGTCCTGAATTTCTTTATTCACTGTGACAGACCATTCCAAAGACAATCATTTCCCCTTAAATTCCAAATCTATTGTGCCTAAGAAGTAATTTCCTTAATGTCACTTTGGTTAACTTTTAATTCCCTTTTCAGACATTTTGAGCACTCTTCCGCTCTACTGTCCAGATATGTGAGATTATGCAGCTTTGGAAATGGCTTGTCTTTGGCGTCCTCTCTCTGACTTGCTGGTCTGGCTTTCAGGTGGTGCTACATTTAAAATGTTTTCTTTTTTTAAAAAAAAAAAAAAAACTTAACTCTTGAGACTGTATTTACAACAAGTCACTGCTGGGTCACATGACTTCATAGCATTTCTGATCTTTGAAAAATTCCAGTTAGAATAATAATTGGGTACTTTTGCCCTCTAAACTTTTGCTGGGTTCTCAACAAAGTTTCCTGGGGGATAAACCGGGGCTTTATTGACTTCTATAGAATGTGGTTAAAAATTAGATTGTCTGTGAGTGAACATTCTAATTGGCAATGTATATGGAAGCTTTCTTGTTACTCTAACCTAGTCCTGCCACCTCCGAAAGTGGGGATCTGCTTGTTTCTTTTCTTCTCACAGTTTGACCTTTGGGGAGCCAAGGTACCATTGTCTTTATCCCTAGATCTCTAGATGGAGAGAGAACCTTGTATTCACTGGAAACTGAAAATATCTGTCGCTTATGTAGAAAGAGTTCAGAGTAATAGCTTTAAAATAAAATATTTATTTAATTAGAAATAGAGATAGGAGTGAGCGAGAGAGAGAGAGAGAGAGACAGACTGACTGAGACTGAGAGATTTGAGAGGGAAAATAAAAGGGACTATAACTAGGAACCCACAAAATGCAGTCATAAAATTGATGAGGCTCTGGAGCTTGGAGAGAGAGTCCTTGAGTGAGTAGTGTGGAGTCAAGCTTCCCTTCTCTGTGTGTGGAAGGAGTGTGTGTTACTGCAGCCGTTCTTTTTCTTCGGATGTGTGCTTTCTACATTTGCAGGAGTGATTTGGCTTCTGTGAAGGCTTTACGACTCAACAGGTGTGTGCTGATGCTCAACAAGGAATAACACGGTTGTTTCCAGTCTTGACTATGAAACAGAAATTCTTCTAAAATAATTAAAAGGTCACATTCTAATGTAATTTCTCATACACAGTTCTCATTCATTCATCTAGCCCACATCTTTTATGTCTAGTAATGCCTATGGTTGTGGGCCCCAGGACAGTTCTAGGAATTTCTTAAAGAGTAAACTGAGTCTGGGAAAGATTTAAGTTCTGTGGCTCTTCCTACAGAAAGAGTGGACCCTACATTTCGGGTAAGTGGGATCTGAGAAACAACTCTGGATTTAGTAAACCCACAGGCAAAACTAAGAGCTAAAGATAATCTATTTTCGTTTTCCTTTAGTCCCTAGAAAAAACAGGCATCAGATCTGTGGACTTAGTTATGTGCAGCAATGGACAGATAGGGAGTATAGAGAGGTTTGCTGAGAAGACAAAATCATGAAAATGTCTACATTAATTTACAAAAGATAACTTGAAGCTTTATTTCTCTAAGTGTGAAAATTGAACTTCCTCACTGAATCCTCTCAAGAGAAGGACAGGAATCAGTGTGAAACTATCTGGTTCAATTCCTTAATAAATCTGAAACCAATCTATTTGGTTTCATCTATATTTCAGGATTTGCGACTCAGTGTAAGGCAATTTTCACAGGGAAGGTGGTGTGTATTATCTGAGGATAAGTTTTATTTTATCTTATTATTTTTTAAAATATTTATTTTATTTATTTATTCCCTTTTGTTGCCCTTGTTGTTTTATTATTGTAGTTATTATTGTTGTTGTCGTTGTTGGATAGGACAGAGAGAAATGGAGAGAGAAGGGGAAGACAGAGAGGGGAGAGAAAGATAGACACCTGCAGACCTGCTTCACCGCCTGTGAAGCGACTCCCCTGCAGGTGGGGAGCCGGGGTTTGAACCGGGATCCTTATGCCGGTCCTTGTGCTTTGCGCCACCTGCGCTTAACCCGCTGCGCTACCGCCCGACTCCCGGATAAGTTTTATTTTTAACTGCACACAGAGCTACTCTTTATGTCTCTGAGTTTCTTCCTTCTTTTCTTTATTTGATGTTTACTAAGGCCTCTTGTATACAAAGCACTGCTGTTCACTCTATGGTACCAACAACAACAAAAAGGGTGGGGAGGCATCCTCACCTACACTTGGAATTCTCATACTTAACTTTAAGAGTGTGAAATGGTATCTCTTTGCTGTTTTCATTTGCATTTTCTTGGTTTCTTGGGAGGCTGAGTATTTTTTCTGTTTATAGACCATTTGGCCCTTCTTTGTGAACTGGCCAGTATAGTATATTCATTTCCTTTTTTAGTGTGTGTTTATTGATTTGTACCATTTTTTATGTATTTGAGATTAAAATCCTTTGACAGTTTTATTCTATGTGAACATGTACTCTTTTGCTTGCCTCCCCCTCCGTGTGTGTGTGTGTGTGTGTGTGTGTGTGTAAGGAACAGAGAGAAGAGAAGAGAACTGGAGATAAATTATTCCGACTTCTCCTTAGTATATGTTGCTTTTGGTGTATTGTTTAAAAACCTGTTTTGGGGGGTCGGGTGGTAGTGCAGCAGTTAAGCACACATGGCACATAGCACAAGGACTGGCGTAAGGATCCCAGTTCGAGCTCCCAGCTCCCCACCTGCAGGGAAGTCACTTCACAGGTGGTGAAGCAGGTCTGCAGGTGTCTATCTTTCTCTCCCCTTCTCTGTCTTCCCCTCCTCTCTCCATTTCTCTCTGTCCTATCCAACAATGACATCAACAACAATAATAATAACCACAACAACACTAAAACAAGAAGGCAACAAAAGGATAAAAAATAGCCTCCAGGAGCAGTGGATTCATGGTGCAGGCACTGAGCCCTAGCAATAACCCTGGAGGCAAATAAAATAAAATAAACAATAAAAATAAAATTTAAAAGCCTGTTCTGATTTCAAGTTTTCCAAGATATCCCTCTTTTTTTGTTATAAAAATTCTTACCATTTGTATTTATATCTTAATCTGCCTGAACTTAGTCTTTGTTCATGTGTCCGGACACAGGCAAACCTTAAAGACAGGTGACGGAACATATTCGAAAGCCAGACAATGTGACTATGTAAAGAACTTTTCAAATTATATCCCTTGAAATTGGGCACTAAGCCACAGAATTATGTGTGGTTTTCTCTAAGCCTGGTTCTCTCCATAGTGGGGAAGGTATCAGGAACTAGTCCTGCTTTATTGGGTAATTGTCCATGTTACTTTCCCTGAGCTAGAAATAGTAGTGCTTTCTGTAAGGCCACCTTTAAGGAGTCTTTTGTACAGGACTCTGAGATAACATCACTATTAGAACTTTTTAATGTCAAGATCAATTTCTCTAGCTTTCTTATATTACCTAGAACAGACTGTACCACAGATTTCCTCAGTCATTACTCCCGCCACACACACACACACACACACACACACACACACACACACACACCTCAATTTTGAAGAGTCATTACTTTATACCTAGGTGACCTCTTCACTGTATGCTCTGTGGTTTTGAGGTTTGTTTATAGGACAGGAGAAAACTAACTGGAGAGATGACAATATAATGTGAAAAAAAGAATTTCCAGTAGACCTCCTTCTTGAATAACTATTTTAATACCGTGCTTTAGCCTTTTAGTGCAGACATTAGAATGATTCTCTGGAGTTGAAAATAGCACTGCTTTGTATTTTGTGAATATTTTAATTTATTGTCTCAAACTCAAAGCTGATATTTCATATTGCCATTTGTGTTTAGATTTCTTAAGTCATATGAATATATATATATATATATATGTCTCCAATTCTAAAGAAATTACTGAAGAAGATTGAAATTCACAGTCATGCAGTACTTCTAAATGAAATGTATTTTATCCTGTATACCATTTTTATGATAATTCCCTACTCTTAAATCACACTTGATTATAAGCACATCCGTGTTGGTATTTCTGAAGCATCTATGTCAGTGTCTAGCAGTGTAAATGCTTAGAAAAAGTTTGTTAAATAAATACTCTCTGTTGTTTGTAGTCATGAATAACAGCTTTCATATGAATACTACACTTTTTGAAGTGCTTTTCACATTTTTGTGGCAGTACTACGCTCTAAGTGAAATACTACGATTCCCGTTTTCCAAGTGAGAACACCAAGAATAACGCTGAAGTCCGATAATTTTTCCAGGCGCTGTTGCTGGTCGGCGGCCATTTCAGAACTCACATGATCTTCTTCCTTTTTTTCTCATAACAACAAGAACCACAGCCACACTGTTAAAACTTGAACTCTCAGCCTATAGCCCTACTGAGTCATTCGCAGGATAACTCCAAACCTGAGTAGTCTTGGGGTCTCTGACAGTAAGTACCCCCACACTTTGGCCTAGTTGACACTGTCTGCAGCTGTCACTCCCAGTGATTCCCAACCTGGTGGGAGGATGAGAGTGAGAAGAAGAAAGGGAGCACTGATAGAATTGACACCTTGAGGTAGGAATCACCTGGATAAGTGTGGTTCTCCACTATGGTCAAGAAGGGGGATTCAGATCCTGGTAGGCTGGGGAATCCTGTGGGGTCTCATTTTGTTTGTTTGGGTTTTTTTGTTTGTTTGTTTGTTTGTTTCACTCAAAAGTGTTTTTCTTTCTTGTGGTTATCATTCACTTGGGAGTGAAGCTGTCTGAGACTGTTTGGGGGATGAAAACTATTCCACTTTTTTTTTCTAATGCTTCCCTCCACCCTGGCCATCATCTTGTGTAACTGGACTCTATATAATCTGTGTGTAAATGAACACTTGCAAGAAAGCCTTGCTTTTCTGAGCAGTCCTGTTCTCCCTCTCCTATGCCTGCCTTTGCTTCTTCTTAGTCCTCTCAGTGGGGAAGCAGGATGGAAAACAGTGTTCCCCAGAAACTCACCGCCATTTCCAAACGTTTCATCCTGTCTCAGGGATAGGAGGTGACCACTGGGATGCAGTGTTTTCTTACAGGTGGCTCAGAAGTTCTGTCTCAGGACACTGCTGAGAGACAGTCTCCTTCAAGCTGCATCTTAGAGCCTCCAGATTTCTGTCTTCACTTTGAGAGACAACACTTTCCATACTTGCCAGCCAGACTTGTTCCCATCTTCACGTCTTTCTCATCTCCTTTTATATTCTCATGCCCTGGTGTTTCCCTATTTACCTCAGGACAGGTCCTTGCTGGCCCTCCTTCCTGGACTTAGAATCAGTTACCTAGGCTCATAAAATGGTTAGTTACACCCGGGTTGGTTAGGATTAGTTGTTTTTTTTTTTTTTTTTTGTAGTCACCTTTTCCAGCTGTTAGCTTGAAGTGTCCTTTGGGAGCCCAGAAGCAATGAACCCAGAGAAGCTGCATTTGACTTCTGGGAGCTCTCCTGAGAATTTAGTAATTACTTAATGTATTGGGTTGGTGACACTAGCTATTCCTGATAACACAAATTAACCTCCACAAATGAGTATTTATGGCTGTACTCTTCAAAGACTACATGTGCTGTCTGTAATTGCCCTTCCACGTTTCTTCATGCTGATAGGTGTTTGTACTGAGTGAAAAATTTCTCAGATTAGAGCCTGGGTGGCAGTACTGGCCCTTCAGCGCTGTGTGTCATTGTCTTCAGTACATTGAGCATAAATCCTGTCTTGTAAACAGCAGGGAGACTAATGAGGTTTGCCACATTCTGGTATCATTACCAGGAATTCCAGCAGAGAAAAAGAGAAGGCTTGGGAAAGAAGTACACAGAACAGAGTGATCCTTGAAACTCTTGATGTTTTGAATTAAGGCGAGGGATTATGACTCGACATTTCATATAGTACACAAACTACGTCTCGCTCAGAAAGAAACCAAACATTTTGCTTTTAATGAACACTTGCAAAGCCACTAAGCTCTGCAGACAACTAAGGAGTTTATTTATGAGTGCTTTTAATTGTGAAGGGGTATGAAGAGAACGGCTGTTGAGACAAGGCAGCTGTTAAATGATAGCAAGCATTTTGCTTTCTCTGAACGCCTCATCATGTCAGCCTGCTAGAATCCCACACCAACTTTCATCTTAACAACTGATGTGATTCTGCTGGCACCTTCATAGTTACACATACAGCATACACCAACTCTCTTGCGAGACACCTTCTGGCTGCCACAATTCAGATTTATTTCAGGTCCTTTTATTTTTTTTTATGGCAACCATTAAATAAATTGCATTTGATAACATCGGGCCAAGGGATCCCGCTATTACTTCATGCCTGGTTTTCTTCCTACATTTGAATTTTCATGAAAGCTGGCATCGTGGTAACCTGGGCGCACACACACAGAGCTTTGTGTTTGGATGAAAGAAAGAAAGAAAGAAAGAAAGAAAGAAAGAAAGAAAGAAAGAAAGAAAGAAAGAGAGAGAGAAAGATCAATCTTGGATGGAGCTTGAAGAAATCAAGTGAAATAATTCAAAAACAGAAGGATGAATATGGGATGATCTCACTCTCAGGCAGAAGTTGAAAAACAAGATCAGAAGAGAAAACACAAGTAGAACCTGAACTGGAGTTGGTGTATTGCACCAAAGTAAAAGACTCTGGGGTGAGTGGGGGAGAGAGTACAGGCCCTGGAAAAGGATGACAGAGGACCTAGTAGGGGTTGTATTGTTAAGTGGAAAAGTGAGAAATGTTATGCATGTACAAGCTATTGTATTTACTGTCAAATGTAAAACATTAATCCCCCAATAGAGGGAAAAAATTAAAGAGAAAGAAAGAGAGAAAGAAAGGAAGAAAGAAAGATAGGTATGTAGAAAGGAAGAAAGGAGAAAGGGACAAAGAAAGGAAGAAAGAAAACTAGAAAGTAAAATTCTCCTACCATTTGCAGAGCTTTTAGTAGACAAACTGCCAGCACTAGGAAGGCCAGTTGTCTTCCTTTGAAGAAAAGCACACATGCACAGATAACTATTTAGGATGCAAATTTCCCCTCTTCCTGAGTTTCTGAGATGGCTTGTGTGTTCCAGCTCTGCCACCAATGTGTGTTCACCTTATAGTACCTTGTACATGGAGGCACACAGTTCATACATATCTGTTGAATTGATAAAGAAACCAACCACTTGAATACTGACTGAGTATTTCTGGGAATATGAAAACGCTGGGGTAGAGCTATCTGAGTTCCTTGGTGATCAAGTCTATGATTTATGAAACGCTGGGCCAGAGTAAGTGGTTTGTACTAAGCCATCTATTTATAATCAAGAATTGGGATTTGAAGGTCTGTATGATTTCTTGATCTGACTCTTGGGAACTCTTTTCATTTCCTGTGCCCAGCTCTGGAGACTATGAGGCTCAGAAGGAAAATACCAAATTAGTTTATAGACCTGGTTGCAGTTTTACAGGGACCCAGCTTTTTGTTTGTTTGTTTGTTTTGTTTTTTGAGAGTGAATATGTTTTCAGTGACCAAAGAGTAATCCACAGAAATCTGTTAGTGATTTTTCCTTGTAGAAATCAGTTATCAGCTCTTCCACCATAAAGATCTGTTGGAACTTAAATTTGAAGCAAACTTAAAATTTGCTACAGACTCTGAAATTCGAGCAATGACTCCTGAGACAGAATCCCTTCTCCAATTCCTAGGGTTTGAATACACCTCCCAGCCACTTGAGCAGTTTTCCTGTCTGCCTGAGTTCATGAAAACCCACCCAGGGTCTGTAAACTCTGAAAAGGGAACTTGTCAGAAGCTTAAGGCTTTTTCACTGGAGTCTAATAGAGACTTAGCACTTTGCAGGTCAGTGCCACTGCTATTTGTCTCTGACCTAAGAGTTCTGGAGTTCTTCACATCAAAACCACATCTTGCTGAGCAGAGATCAAACGTAGGAAGGTAAGGATCCTGCCAGTGATTTATCGTGGTAGGCGGAGTCATCAGGCCATATGGGCCACTGCAAATGAAGTTGACATTCCAGCAGTTTCTCATGCAGGTCTCACATGCAGTCAGGATGAGTTTTTCTTCTAGAGGAATTCCAGGTCAAGTGGCCACTTTCAGTGACATTTCTTAGCAAGAGTTCACCTCCAGATGTGGAGGCAGATTTCAAAAATCCAAGTCTTCTTAGCAAGACTGTTCAGATAATTTACCTAGATGGCACATATGGACTTCCTAGCCAAATATATGAAGGTTGATTTGAGTTTTTCATTTTCTGTCTCCTTTTTTTTTTCCCCCAAGGAGATCTCTGTGAAGAAAAAAGAAAGAAGAAAATTTTAATATGCTTTAAGGCTTGCAAAGCAAAACAAAACTGTAGACACCTTCTTTCTAGATATTAGGTGTGACTTGAAGATGATGGAATTTGTTCTGGAGACTCCAGAGAATCAGGCTTATTAATTCATCATCACATTTTATTAGCTGTGGAGCTTTGGGCACTAAGTATGATCAGGAAAACCACTGTCCAGTCCCTGAGTTAGGGGAAAGACATATTTGAAATAGCCCTGAGTAGAGGAAGAATTTAGTCCTTTGGTTAGAAAATAGATGTGATTAAGGTTGAAAGTGTTTGCTAAGATTTGAGTCAAGGGAAAACTTTATATTACTTGAATGAAAAAATTGGTGATCTCACTTCACTTAACTGTATCAACACTTACATGAAAATGATTGAACAAAAAGCAAGCAGAATTTTATGTAGTGCACTGTCACAAGAAAATATTTAATCTCCAGTGAAGGAATCATTCACTTCTTGATCCAAAGACTTTTAGTCCCACTGTGCATAGGGTGCTTGTTTTGCACTATAAAAAGAAAAGATGATATTGGTGTTAAAATGGACTAGTTCTGAACATTAGTTTCTACTTCATCTGCAGGTAGTAGCTTGTCTCTTGTGTTTTGTTATTATTATTATTATAATATTTTTTATTTCATTTATTTATTTTCCTTTTGTTGCCCTTGTCTTTTTTTTTTTGTTGTTGCTACTGTTGTTATTGATGTCATTGTTGTTGGATAGGACAGAGAAATGGAGAGAGGAGGGGAAGACAGAGAGGGGGAGAGAAAGACACCTGCAGACCTGCTTCACCGCCTGCCTGTGAAGTGACTCCCCTGCAGGTGGGTAGCGGGGGCTCGAACCAGGATCCTTAAGCTGGTCCTTGCGCTTTGCACCACGTACACTTAACCCACTGCACTACCGCCCAACTCCCGTGTTTTATTATTTTTTAAAAGAAAAAATTACCATAAGTAGATTGGAGTTGGGTGATTAGAATTAAGTTTTACCCTGTAGTCAAAATTCACCAGATTTCCAGAGATTTCAGGATTTGATGTCTAAATTGAGTATTGTTATTCTGACTGATTAAGTTCTTTGGCTCTGCAGGGAGCAAAATTAAAAACATTACTGAAATGGAATTTCTCCTAGTTTTCATATTTGACATATTTGTTCAGATAGAGCATTCAGTGAAAGTCTAGCATTGTTGGTAGATAAAACATAAAGTGTGTGTAGTGAACATGGTATTTTAGGCAAATAAATGGTTTCAAAATATGACACCACTATTATTTTACAAATCATTTGGAATCTACTTATATTGAAACTCCTTTATTTCTCCAAAATTTATATCTAACTGGGCATTCTGAATTTTTGTTTGCTCAAATGTACTCTAGATCAGCATACATACGGTTTATGATTTTTACCTGTGATAAACACGTTAACACCATTTAGATGTAAGATTAGTGATCAATAAAATCAGAAACCAAAGGAATCAAATTGTTGCAGCTACGTAATGATGAAGAGGATAGAAGACTTAAAAAAAAGTCATACTAATGAATATATAGGACAACTAGACCCATTGTAAAGTCCACTTAATCTCCTAAATGTATTGATCCAGCCTTTTAATTCAAAATCATACAAACAAAAACATTGAGATAAGCTGGGTGCTTTTTTCAAATGGGGACCCCCATGGCTCTGAAAATAAACACTTCAACCTTTCCACCCCCAGCCCCCAACACCCACCCTCTCTGGTCTTTCTGTTGTTTTCCATTTGCAAATGAACGGGCTGAATTCTGAGAGAGACAGAAGACTAATTAAATCTAGTGGAGATAGGCAAAGGAACATTTGTTTCCAAGCAGAAGACAAAAAGAAATCCTGTTACATTCCACTTTCTCAAGACAAGAAGGCATGAAAGCCCTTTCCCTGAATTTCCTCTCAAAGCACCTTCCCCATCCCACTGCTCAGATCCCTTGAGGGCCGGCAGCCCTAGCATGTCTGAGTTGGTCTTCTGGGCAGAGCCAGGGAAAGGTGGCAATCAGAAATTCCAGGGAACCGAACCAGTCCCTGTAGCAGCTGACCTTCACCATCTTCACTTTCTTCTTCCGCCCCGTGACCCTGTGTGTTGCCCACAGTCTGGCAAAGAAATCTCAGTTACCAGTAGTAGAGACAAGGAATAAAGAAATGAATGAAACAAACACACCCAGTGACTTGCTTTTCAAGAGCCTTAGTAAACCGCCTTGAATTGGTTGTTTGCATTTAGCACTGGAATCCATTGAAAGTTTGGATGCCCACTCTGCCAGTAACTCAGTACCTTACTTAATTCCTGTAGACCCTGGATGAGTTGGCTTTACCATCTAATGTCACAGGTGACACACTTCTGCCATGGGAAGTTTAACGGACACACGTAAAGCACATCATCTCGCTGTCTACACAGTGAGAGCAGTGGAGAGGGGGAATTAGATCATAGGACACCCATGTCCATTTTTATGGTGAAAGCAGACCCATAATACCATCTCAGGATTCAGCCTGGGTGCTGGTTAGATGCAGCCCCATGACTGCAGGAGACTGGGAGAATTGTAGGGGGGGTGGATTTTGCTGTCACTCTTGGATTTGTGAATCAAATAGAACACTAGGTGTTCTCTGATCTGATCTGTGTCACGTGTCACCACAGGTCCCTGGCACTGTCCCCAGTGTCCTTTAATCTCAGTGATTTTCTGAGACATTCCCTAGCCCCCCACGCCCACTTCCAGTTCACTTCTGTCCTGAGACTGACCACACTGAAGTGTCCTCTGGGAAACATGATGGATGACCTTTTGTCTCTCTGCTCTCATCAGTGTCTTTTCACTTTCAGAAAGAGACAGTGAGAGAAGTAATACGTGAGAAGCCAGGTGGAACTTTGCTGCCTAGTTACTAATGTTACTAGTTACTAATTATTACTAATTATATATAACTATATAATGTTACTAGTTACTAATAAGATTTATTTCTATTGACAGTATTCACACAATCTGTGTGTAAGCGTTGCCCATTGATGTAATGTGTTTCTCATACAGAATTTGTTTCAAAATACCCTGGCCCAGTCACTTTATATGAGGATTTTTAAAGCTGTTTGGAAATGTTGTCTCTGGTTTATCATGTTTTTGGACTTCGTGCTGTCTGCAGACTTTTAGTCTGTAATCTTTCCAGTAAAGACTTTTTATTTTTCCTGCCTTGCAGTTTAGAACTCTGGGTAAACAGTATTGGGTCCACTATTTAAAATGGTCAGTTGCTTGAAAATCAGAATTCATAAATGTATCCCTTTGTAAAACCAAGCAAGCTTTGTAAAGGCCATCCTTCTTGGCAGGAAAAGATCACACCTATTGAACAAGGACCACGTCTCTCTAATATGAAAACACTTTAAAGTGAAAAATGCCATCAATCATCTAGGTGTTTTCCTATACAGTGCCATTTGGGTCTTCTTCTTTTTTTTTTTCTTCACTTTTTAGCCAGATGTTTTGGCGTGAAGCAAAGTGAAGAATGGAATTCAGTGGAATCACTTTTCCTCTAACTTGCAAACTATTTCGAGAGGAAGACTTCCACCGGTGGCATAAACAGTCCAAACCTTTGTTTCTTTATTTTATTTTGTATATGTAGACTCAGTAGAAGTAAAATAAGGCATTTTTAAAAGTTATTAGTACCTTTATTACCTTTGATTTTAATATTCAGAAACCACTAGCTTTGCAGGGTTGCATACTGAAGTGACGATTGCAATTTTTGTTTTAACAACAAGGAGCTTTGATTTCATATAGTTAAACAGTAGTTCTGTCCACATTCCCCATAATGTCTGAATGTCTGCTTTTAAAATGCATCAGTGGGAATGACGTCACAGTCATTTAAAACAAAGTCACTCACACAGGACAAGTTCCCAAACTACATCCTTGCCCTGCTTAGTTAAAAGTAATTGAACTGTTTCATAAACACAGATCAGTTTGCTTATTGATTTCCTTTCTAGTACTCTCCTCTGATGAAGGAAAGAAAACATAGCTTAGTGGCAAGCAGAGTAGGATTCAATCCTCCAAGGCACAATCTACTGCAGAGTTTCATACAAATCACTCGAAGCATTTACTATGAAAACAACAAAACATTTTATTACTGAAATAAAACATGGCAGCTTTATGCCAAAGATTCATTGAGGATAGGGAGTTATTTACACCTAACTCCCATTAATGCCTGCTGCTCTGGGAATTCCTGGGGCGGGAGAATAGGAGGGTGGTTTCTCCCCATTAGAAAATGTGTGGCAATCTTTCTGTCCGGTTATATAGCCTCCCAGTAGGATCACATCCACTTGACTAGGGGCTGAAAAACACCATCAGCTTGATTTGTTCTTGGTTGTCTCCCTGCCCCAAAAGAGAGCAAGTGGCAGGTCTTGGTGAGGATGGCTAAGCTTCATTGTTTGGAATAGTGAAGGAACTGCTGACATCTATGAAACAACTTGAGGTAGACTTGAGGTGAGTTGGGTCCCTGCTGACAGCCAGTCAGAGCGCCTTGACCCATCTCATCCCTTTCATCACTAGCATGTTGATCAGTGGCATATTTTTGGAACACTGACTACTGGGTGGCAAGTGCAATCTTTAAGGGTGTGGAGGAAACTCAAGGAAGACTTTACTCCAAGGGCCTTGGGAAAGGGTGAGACTTGCATTTTTGGGTGTGTGTGTGTGTGTGTGTGTGTGTGTATGCACACACAGCGTGCGCACACTTTCATAATGATAAACAAGACTATAAGATGACAAACGTAAAATTTCATATAGTTCCCACCACCAGAGTTCCAAGTCCTATCCCCCTCGAGCATTGGAAGCTTCCCTATTCTTTATCTCTCTGGGAGTATGGACCACAATTCTTTATGGGATGTAGAAGGTGGAAGGTCTGACTTCTGTAATTGCTTCTCTGCTGAACCTGGATGTTGGCAGGTCAGTACATACCCCCAGGCTGTTTCTATCTTTCCCTAGTGGGGTAAGACTCTGGAGAAGTGACATACTTAAAATAGACTAACTAGATTCTTCCCACCTGAAGACCCCTAGTTTCATCTGCTCTATTCCTACGTTTGGTTTCCTGTTTTAAACAATTTGTCCTTCTGCATACCTTACTGCCTTTAAGCCACCAAGTTGTAGATGCTACCATGATTCCATCCTGACTTTCCTGGGCAGACAAGACTTCCATTTTAACCAGCTGTGATTTTGGCATGTTCTTATTTTCTTTCACTGATTGTATAGCAGTCCTCCAGGGTAGATAGTCTTCTTTCTGATTTTACAGACAAGGAACACAGCTCAAAGAGTTTAAGTATTGAATAGATACCAGAGACACAAGTGGTCAAAGGCAGGCTGCCATTAAAGTACAGATCTTTCAACTCTGGTACTTCTAAAATTCTGATTGTTTTCTCTAAGGAAGAAAAAAAAAAAAAGAATACATGGGGGACAAATGGTGGCACACCCAGTTGAGTGCATATATCACAGAGCACAAGGACCTGGGTTCAAGCCCCTGTCCCCACCTGCAGGGAGGAAGCTTCACAAGCGGTGAAGCAAGGCTACAGGTCTTTCCCTGACCCCTCTCAATTTATCTTTGTCTGTATCCAAAATAAATAAAATCCTTCAAAAGAAAGAGGAATACATACAAGATTAATGATATCACTCCTTGATGAATGTACTTAGTCTCTACTTTGCTTTTGACTCATAGACATAATCCTCATAGCATCTAATAAACATCATGCTGGAATGACTAAGTCAAGCAGCTCCAGGCTCTACACTTGTCTTGGGAAGGACAGACTTACCTTGATGGTCTGAGGGTGGGGGTGGGGGGGTACAGAGCTTTGTTGAAGGCTGAGGTGACTTACGCGTACCACGTGTGGGTATGAAATGACTGACCCCTGAAGTCTTATAATTTTGTAAAAGACTGATCAATCACTCCTTGAAAAGCTAATCTAAACCAGACAAGTCACCTTTAGTTGGTTTGCAGAAATCTTGCCTTCATGATCTTTCCTGTCTTAGCCACCATATCCTCCATTCATGTTTCAGATCACCCCTCTAGGAAGCTGAGAGATGTCTGTTCTTCTCAGGTTTGGAAAAGGACTCTTCTATTTGTCAGAAAGACTTGCTTGCAGCAGGGTATTTTCTTTTCTTTTTTTTTTTTTCAGAGTATTTACTTTAAGAGCCCTTAAAAGCAATCTCTTAGTGAGGGAATACAGTTCCTGAGATGGGCCAGTATATCACATTTCCTGCCCAGGTGCCCAGAATCTAAGCTGTTATGAAATACATATATGGAAGGCTGTTGCACATTGCACAGACGGATTTTTTTTCCTGAATGCCTGTGTGGAGTGTCCCTAATAAATATCATTATGGACTCTTATTTTAATTCCTTAGGCTGGAAAGAGTTGCTAAGCCAAACAGCTGTGGCCACTTTATAAAGACTTGGGCCATGGATGCTCCTTTCTGCTTCAGTATGGGATACCTAGCGCCAAGAAAGAAAGGGACATATGACAAAGGAATCACTTTAATGCAATGAAATTACAGCCAGCTTCTAAACCCATCACATTTCTCTCTGCTCACCCCAACCTAGGTCTCTGGAGGGCAGTGATTAGGACAGAGTTTGGTTTTGAAATACCCTCTCTGGGCCCTCAAATAAAGCCCTGTAAGAGCATGAAGCTGTTCTCTGATAAGCTGGGGATAAATGTCTGATGCTCTTCCTTCACATTTGAAGGTTCTGTGTAAGGATTGCAGTCTGCTCTGGTCTTCTGGCAGAACTTCCTTCTTCTGCAGCTGGGAGACTGCAGGAATGTAAATCACCCATCTCCCTAATACCATTTACTCTTAAGAAAGGAAATAAAAAATTACTTTGCTGTCACCTATGTCAACTGTGCTGAAAGAAAAAAAAAGACTCGTGCAAAATTTCCTGCACTGTATACTTTTATGAGACATCGTTAGAGAGATAAAGTGAGGATTGTTCATGTTCTCAGGTTCCACATCAAATCTGCTTCTAAAGAAACATCAGCAGAAATTCCATTGACAGTGACTGGGTGGTGCTCACCTGGTAGAGCACTTTAGTAAGCTCAAGGACCCAGGTTCAAGCCTCCAGTCCCTACCTGCAGAGGGGGGGAAAAAGCCTCACAAGCAGTAAAGTAGTGCTGTGAGTCCCCCTCTCCCTCTCCCTCTCCCTCTCCCTCTCCCTCTCCCTCTCCCTCTCCCTCTCCCTCTCTCCCCGCTTCCCTTTCAACTTCAGTTTCTATTTTTTAAAAAAAACATTAAATTAAAGAAAAAATTAAATTGAGAAAAAGTACTAGGGTGGAAGTTGAGGGGGCTGGGGGTGTTGTAGTTCTTAACTCTGCTCATAATGGGGCATGTGAAATCTTTGGGGACACTTTAAATAAAGTTTATTTGCATAACCCTTTCTGTTTGCATAGATTATATCTAAGGCTTCTTCCAACTCTGAATCGATCACTTCATAACTACTACTTCTACTATATTGGGCTGTTGGAAAAGTCATGATGCATTTTTTGCTTAGAAAAGCATAGAAAATGATATCATGACTTTCTGAAAACCCAGTGCTTAGACCAAGAAAAAGATACTCTATCATGTGCTTTAGTAAGACTTGGCATACTGCGTATTTTTAGCTAATGAGAAACTGAAGCTTTTTGGGGGGTGGGGAGGGATGTAGATTTCTGGTTGTTCTTGGTAATGAATTTGCACAGGTTTTAATGATTTGTAAGACCCCCAGTCCCCACCTGCAAGGGAGTGGGGGAGCTTCCATGAATGGTGAAGTAATGCTGCCAGTGTCTCTCTTTGTCCCCTTATCTATCTATCATCTATCTATCTATCTATCTATCTATCTATCTATCTATCATCTATCTATCTATCTCCCCTTGCCCTCTCAACTGCTCTATGCTCTATCCAATAACAAGTAAAATAAAGAAATAAAAAAGCTATGGGACTCTTACACCTTTTCAGATAGTATCTTTTTAATGTATTAGTTGCAGCTTCAGGAAGTTTGTTGGAACATGAGGTCTTGTCTGAATCCAAAATGATGGACTTTGCTAGGGATACAGTGATACGCTACCTAGAAAGGTTGTGCAATATTAATATACAATCAGAAGGATCGAGAGAAGCCTGTAGCAGCTTTCTTGCCAAGTATCTGTTGGTGGCTGTGTATATGATATTCTATATCGTGTGTCTCAGGTATATAGAATATTACAAGTCAGAAGTCTTCGAACTAGCAAATAGTACATCTTCCATTCAGTTGGTAGTAACTTTCTAAAGCACCATGTTGGAAAGTACTGGAAAATGTGGTCAGTTCTCCATGCCTGTCAGAGTCTGGACAGATTTGTATTGCAATGTAGTGTCTTAGCCTGTTTTCAGTTATCAAGTCTGGGACCCTCATGGACAGAAAAAACAAGCAGCTAGATTGCTGAGGGCTGGAGGAGCTGGGAGAACTGCCTGCCTAATGTTTCGTGTCAAATCAAGATGGAAACACAAGTACCTCACCTCCTTCTTTTGTTGTCGAAGACAGTGAGACTTGGCCTCCCCTCATAATGAAGTCCACAGGCACATTCTCAAACAACACACTGCGTTATGGCTACAGTGAGTCAGATAAGAAAACCAAAGCCAGTGTGGCCTTCTAGACTCTACAGATCATTCAAGAGAACTTGCTGCTGGCCTAGTGCCCCAGAGAAAAGTGGGCCCTTTTGAACCATTTTCATTTTTTAAAATATATTTTTAACTTATTTTTACTATTGGATAGAGACAGAGAGAAATTGAGGGGAGGGAGAGATAGGGAGAGAGACAGAGAGATACCTGCAGACCTGCTTCAGCACTCCTGAAGCTTTCCCCCTGCAGGTGGGAACCAGGGGCTTGAACGGGGGTCCTTGTGCACTGTAATGTGAGTGTTTAACCAGGTGCACCACTTTAACTTTTATTTATTTATTTATTTTGCCTCTAAGGTTACTGCTGGGGCTCAGTGCTAGCACTACAATTCCACTGCTCCTGTGACCATTTTTCTTTTATTTTTTCTTTCTTCCATTCTTTTTCTTTTCTTTTCTTCTTTCTTTTTTTTTTTTTTTTTTGATAGGACAGAGAGAAATTCAGAAGGGAGGGGAAGATAGAGAGGGAGAGAGAAAGATAGACACTTACAGAATTGCTTCACCACTTGTGAAACCATTCCCTTGCAAATGGGGAGTGGGGGCTCGAACCAAGATCCACGGATCCTTGCACTTTGTACTGTGTGTGCTTAGCCCAGAGTTCCATCATGCTCCGCCTCTCAATTTTTTTCAATTAATTAATTTAGAATAGAAATTGAAAGGGGGTAGGGGAGACAGGAGGAGAGAGAGAGAGAGAGAGAGAGACACCTGCAGCACTGCTTCACCACTTGGGAAGCTGTTCTTCCCTGCAGGTGGGGAACCACCTTTATTCTGAAGAGTCTTCCAGCAGTCTGTTTTTAGGTAACTAAATAACTTTGTAGACTTGGAAGTCATATCTATCCAAAACCACGTTCCAAGGTAAAAGCTGGGTATCTTAACCTCCATTCAGAGAAGAAAAGGCAGGAAGTAGGCACCATCGGCATCACATCCTCAGGGAAGTGATTTCACTGTAGATTGAGGGACTGGCCCATTTGGTTCTAAGATTCCAAGGAACTTGACTCCTGAAAGTTAAAACATATATTTGTTAGCTGTTTTTATTGGAAGAAAGTATTTGTTTCTTATGTAAGACAAAGACTGTCAGCTACTGAGCAGTTAGCTCTTAGTTCCTTTTAGAGGCATTAGCAATACAGACAAAAAGATGACCTGGTGGGACCAGTTTTACCAAGCACAAGGAACTAGGTTCGAGCCCTGCTCCATACCTGCAGAGGTGAAGCTTCACAAGGGGTGAAGCAGATCCACAGATGTCTGTCTTTCTTTCTCCCTGTCTTTGTCCCCCTCCCCTCTGTGTTTCTCTCTGTCTTAATCAAATAAAATTTAAAAACTAGAAAGAAAAAAAGAGGGAAAAATGACCACTGGGAGCAGTGGGTTTGTAGTGCTGACACCAAGCCCTAGTGATACCCTGGTGGCAAAAAAAAAAAAAAAAGGTAAAATAAAATAAATAAATAAGGTGACTTAGTATTTGACCTTGAGGAATAAGCAATATATTTACGGCACAGGAATAGTGCTGACAGACACAACCACCAAGTGGTCTCCTAGATCCAATTTTATTATCTTTCTTAGAGAAAAGAAGAGAGAGAGAGACACACACACACACACGTAGAAAAAGAGAGACATCACAGCACTGCTCCATCATTCTTGGGGGAGGGGTGATGCCATTGATGGTGTTCCCCTGAAGTGCTGGGGCTTGAACCCAGGTGTACACATACATACACACACACACACACACACACACACACACACACACACACACACAGCTATATCTCAGAAGAAAGAAAAGAGTGAAAGTGCTCAGAATGTGGTAGAAACCTAACCATATGCATAATCTGAATCATTGAGTTGTGTATGTCAGGCACATACTTTGAGTTACAAGGAATGCCTCTCCCTCAGTTCTTTTTTGGAAGAATTTATTTATTTCCACAGGACAGTGAGCTTTGTGCACATGTGCTTCTACTGGCACAACTTTTGAAGAAAGTCCCACTCAACACACAACCCATCTCATTAAGGCTGAGTTCAGAGAGGCAGAACATTGTTTGGTGAAGCCCTGGTCCCCACTTCAGAAACATATTCTCAGGGAGGTCTGGCTGTTGGGTGAGACTTGGCTCACAGACCCCCGGTCCAGTGTTTTGCCAGGGTGGAATAGAAACAGACTGTCTCTGGAGCACATTCATAGTAGGTATTTGCTAAATAACTTTCTGTGTTTCTGTTACTTCCTGCTACCCAGTTGTTCACTGTATTGGGGTTTTTTTCCCCAGTACCATGTACTTATTTGAAAGAGCAGCTGATTCTCACTTCTGGACTCCCATCCTCACCCGACCCTCATGGATCTGTTGTAATGAATGATCATGATTAAAGGAAGGATTAATGATTTCAAAGCACCTAACACAGAGATGCCAACCATCTCCCCATCCATGTTAACTCAACTCAACTCAAATCAACTCTCCTCTCCTCTCCTCTCCTCTCCTCTCCTCTCCCCTCCCCTCTCCTCTTTTCTTCCCTCCCCTCCCCTCCCCTCCCCTCGCCTCGCCTCGCCTCTCGCCTCTCCTCTCCTCCTCTCCCCTCTCCTCTTTTCTCCTCTTTACTCTCCTCCCCTCCCCTCCCCTCCCCTCCCCTCTCCTCTCCTCTCCTCTTCTCCTTTCCTCTCTCCTCCTCTCCTCTCCTCTTCTCCTCTCCTCTCTCTCTAGATGGCTTCTCTCTCCCTCCTTCCCAATAACCAGAGTTGCCCATCCCTCCTTAGCCTTCATTCTCCTTCTTCAAAGATAATATAACTTTCATTTCCTTTTTCTGCAAAAAAAAAAAAAGATATAAGATAGAGAGAGAGAGAGAGAGAGGGAGAGAGGTGTGACATCTCTTCATTAGAAAGAAATGGCCTCAGCAACTTCTGGAAAAAGGGGGGAAAAACCTTCTAGTAGTTAATCAGTTACTTTTAATTGAAATATATATGCCCAATGCTGAATTACATTGTAAAACTCCCAGGCTGATTTATGGTTTCGGTTTGCCATAATTAACATCGATTTGAGGGGGATGGTAAATGGGACTGGCCTTCACAATTGAGGGTGAACAATGAACTCTGGGTGTTGTCCAATTTGTAGCATGATTTACATGGAAGCCGGCCCTTCCTTCCTGGGGGTAGCCCTTTTCATCTGGGCTTTAGGACAGGTGATATATAATCCATAGATAGGCACATTTGCTGTCAAATACTTTTGTTGATTTAGAGCGAGGCCACTGGATGGCCACTATCAATAAAGAAAGAAGGAGAGGAAGAAGCAGGGGGAAAAAAAAAAACCAGTCTGAGCCTTTGCAGGGATTCTAAGTTCCTGGGCTATGTCATCACTTGTCCCCGGCTGTGGCGTTTTTATGAAGTGGCCATAATGAAAGTCAGATTAGATGCGCAGGACACATACATTTCATCAACAGCCACTGGGGTCTGTAGTGCGGCAAGAATTAGAAGAGCCCCAGCGAATGCAAATTTATGGCAAAAGAATCCAGGGGAGGTGGGGGTGTGCTTAGTCGGGAGTGGTATTACCTGACACGGGACACCAGGACTCGGCCAGCCAGTGAGGGCTCTCAGTGGAAGGATTGGCTTGTAAAGCTGCCAGCTGCTTGGTTTCAAAACTTGAACCGTTTCCAAACCCTCGGCCGAAGCACTTTATATGTGCTCTAGAGTAAATACTCGGGTTTTACTGCCAATTTAAATGTGCTCAGTTTACAGTAATGAGCTTGTCTAGGCATTACCTTGTTTATAGAAAGTGGAACAGGAAGAAGTGAACATTAACCATTACCAGTAGCTACTCCCATTGCCTTCTGCCAAGGTACCTATGGCAAGTCTGGGTTCTTCGTCGTGTCACAACTGACATGGGTGTGTTTGGTTTTGACGCCATGTTGCTTCAACAGAAAAACAGATGAACAAATGTTGTAATATGAGGTGGCTCTCTCATGACTGCTCAGGGAAATAGGCGGGTTCTATTTATTTATTTATTTATTTATTTATTTATTTATCTTCCTCAAATGAACATCAGCCACACTCTCACATACACAGTGATCACAGGGCAGTGGGAGAGCGGGTCGGTAACCTGACCAATCTGACTGCACAGCGTTGCATTCATCTCAGCCAAGTCTTCTGTCTTCAAGGGGGACTCGTCACAGAACCAGCTGTGATTCGAACAGATTCTTATCTCTGCCTGTGGAAGCAGTGACCTTTTTCTTTTGTGATGACAAGCCCAGGAACCCCCATTTAGTCCTCTTGCACTCTTGAAGGTCTTATATTATAAATAGACACACAGCTTTTATTACTTACCCCAGCAAAGAGAGAAAACAGAAATCGAAGGCAAGACAGTGTAGTGGAAGAGATTAGGCTTTCTTCCACCATCATGCTAGGTTGGGGCAGGGAGTGTTTTGCAGACACCTTCACCGGGAGATGAGATGTTGTACCCATGTGTCAACAACTGTGCTGTGAACCATTAACCTCCCCATAAAATGATTAAAAAAAGGAGTAAGCATGCCTTGCTAGAAACTGTTGAGGGGACCAGAGCAGGAAGGAATGAGGAAGACCATGGAAACCCCTATCTCTGAGGCACAGCCTCACAAGCATAGCTGTGTTTAGATTAGATTCTTCTTTTTTTTAACCAAAATTACCCCTACTCACTGTCAGGGTCACCTTGTTTTCAGTTCCCCCCGATTATTTTTTAAAAGAGAAAATGTCTTTCAAAACATCTCATTCTGTTGAAGCCAAAGAGACTGAGCCTAAGATTCTTAGAAGTGATACGGAGAGACTTAAGGCTCAGGAAGTCTGTCAGGTAGGATTGATCAGGGAAGTGAAGGGTGAAGGAAGAGGCAGAGAGTAGGACAAAAAATACGAAGAGGGGGGACTCGTCTCCTGTGAAAAGTTCAGGTGTTTGCTATTTTGAACCGTTCATTCATGCTGAATAGGTAGGTGTTTTTTGTTGTTGTTGCTGCTGCTGTTGTTGTTGCTCGGTTTTTTTTCTTTTTTTCTTTTTTGAGAGAGAGGCACAGAGGGAAAGATAGAGACCACATCACTGTTTAGCTCTGGTTTATGGTGATGCTGGGGATTGAACTTGGGACTTCAGAATCTTAGGCATGAAAGCCTTTTACACAGTATTATGCTGTCTCTCCAGCTTGCTAGCTTATTTTTTTTAACTATGAAGATGCTGTTAGAAAAAGCAGTACAGCAAGGCCAGTCAGAAAGCACAGGTAGACTGTGATCATCTTGGGGGGAAGCTTCACAAGTCTTGAAGCAAGTCTGCAGGTGTCTTTCTGTCTGTCTTTCTCCCTCTATCCCTCTCTATCTCCCTCTTCCCTCTCGATTTCTCTCTGTCTCCATCAAATTAAAAAAAAAAAAATGGTAGTGCTGGCACCAAGCCCCAAATCACCCTGGTGGCAGAAAAAAATTATTTGCAGCCAGGTGATGAACACTTGGTTAAATACACACATTACTGTGTGCAAAGACCCAGGCTTAACTTCCCCCCACTACCTCCCCTTCTCCAGTCTCCAACTGCAGGGGCAAAGCTTCATGAGCAGTGAAATAGTGCTGCCTTTCTCTCTCTCTCTCTCTCTCTCTCTCTCCCTCTCTCTCTCTCCCTCTCTTTCTTTCTCTCTCTCCCTCTCTCCCTCCCTCCCTCTCTCTCCCTCCCTTCCCTCTCAATTTCTCTCTGTCCTATAAAAATACAATAAAAAATTAAAAAATCATTTAATCATCATTGAAAGAGAGGGACGAGAGAGAGAGAAACACAACATTACTCTGGCACATGCACTGTTGGGCATCAAACTCAGGACTTCATTCTTGAGAGCCCTGTACTTTATCCATTGTGCCACCCCCCAGGCTGTATGAAACAGACTTTTTTTAATACTCATTTTTCTTACCTGTTAAAAAAAAAAAGGAAAGAAAGAAAAGCAAATCAGCTTCTGTTTTCACTACAGTTTTGTTTTGTTTTTTCACTCCTTGTAATCACTTTCCTTACGTGGGACTTATTTGCAGTGCTTTAAAATTTCTTTTCCCATCTTCTTCCTATGTCTGTATTTGAGCAGCTTGGTGAGTGTCCCAACCAGTCACTCTCATTGTCGGGATTGTCATGAATCCTGGGCACTGCTTGTGAGAGAGAAGCCTGCTTACTGTGAAACAGCTCTACAGTTGAAGCTGGGGGGTGGGAAGCTGGAGGCTGCTGAGGAGGGAGGCTAGACTGGTTTTCTTTTTTTTCTGTTACACTCCTTAGAACCGGGGATCAAATCCTCCTCGGAGTGGTGCTGAAGCCAGCAGAGATGGCCTGAGTCGTTTTTATGGGGGATAGGGTTTCTTTCTTCTACCTGATGGGCCCTCCATCCCAGGTCATACTCCCTCATTAATTCTGGTTTCCTTGAAGTGTTCCTCTGACATGTCAGCTCACACCGGCACCGCCCTCCTCTGCAGCAGCGAGCTTATCTCTCCCATTCATCTTGGCATTAAATCACAGAGTGCCTTGTGTTCTTTCACTCTCCTGAAAGTAATCTTGTCTTTGAAACTTTGTTATAGGTTCCAGGACAGCAGTACATGCCTTCTTCGGATTTTTAGTAGTACTTACTTTAATACATCCCATCTTTAATACAATTTTGTAATTCTTTCTATCAAATCAAATTTCTCTTCAGTTACTCTCTCCTCTCCCTGCCTGCCCCACAGAGGAGGGGGTGACAGTGTTGTGGGTTCTTTGATATTTTATAGAGTGGATGCACTGAAATTAACAGGTTTAACTTCCCTTTGGAGTTTCCCTGAGACTAGTGCTTTTTTTGAATTTTTAAAAATTTTTATTTACAAAGTGGAAATATTGACAAGACTATAGGATAAGAGGGGTACATTTCCACACACTTATCACCCCCAGAACTCCGTATCCCATCCCTCCCCTGATAGCTTTCCTATTCTTTAACCCTCTGGGAGTATGGACCCAAGGTCATTATGAGGTGCAGAAGGTGGAAGGTCTGGCTTCTGTAATTGCTTCTCTGCTGAACATGGGTGTTGGCAGGTCAATCCATAGCTTTTTTGAATTTCTATTATTTGGGAGGTTCTATAATTGTGGCCTGCAGTTGCTGCTCAGAAGCCACACCCCCTTTCAGCTTTAAAAATCAGCTATATACACACTGAAGGGTCCTTCTTACACAGCTAGATGGATTCATGCATTTTTACATGCATGTGCTTGCATTTTGTTTTCTAGTGATGCTTGAGAGCACCTTGATCTTGTTTCCTAGGACTTTGCTAAATTTTATACAGTTATTATTATTTTTTGATAGTTTCCATAGAAAAGTCTATACACATATACCCTTTGAAAATAGGGGCTTTTATTTCCTCTACTTCCAACTCTTTTCATTTATCTCTCATGATTTCCCATGTGGAATGGTAAATATTATTAATTAATTTGATATTAAATATAAGTAGTGAGAGCGGTTCTCCTTAACTGCATTATCTTAACGTACTGATTGATTCCTAAAAAGATCAGATCAGTGATATGAAAATGGATCACGGAGCTCTCAAGAGGCAAGTGCTGAGCTTTCTTTACAAGCAAATGCCAGTGCCAATTCCAGGAAGAGTAAATTCAGTGTCTTTCCAGTCACTGGAGAATACACATTCTTTTTTTTAAAAATATTTTATTTATTTATTAGTGAAAAAGATAGGAAGAGAAAAAAGGAGGAGCCAGACATCACTCTGGTACATGTACTGCCGGGGATTGAACTCTGGACCTCACGCTTAAGAGTACGATGTTTTATCCACTGCGCCACCTCCTGGACCACGAATACACATTCTTCTTAAGTTCATATGGAACAATCACCAAGGTAAACAACACACCCTGAGTCGGAAAAAAACACCTTGAAGCAGTTAAAAGAATAGAAACTACACAAAAATATTCTCAACCAGTAATGGGATGAAACTAGAAATGAATAATAGAAAAGTAGCCAGAAAACCCCCAAGCACCTGGGGATTAAACACCCCATTTTTAAATACCATGTGGATCAAAAATGTCTCAAGAGAAGTTAAAAATGTGTTAAACTAAATAAAAACACGACTTAGTAACTTACAAGTAACTCTGGGAGGCAGTGAAAGGAGTACTTAGAAGGACATTTACATCTCTGAATGTACATCAGAGGAAATATAAAAGATAATCTAAATTTCTTTTAAAAAATTTTAAAACTGTGTTTATTTAGGGAGTCAGGCTGTAGCGCAGCGGGTTAAGCGCAGGTGGCGCAAAGCACAAGGACTGGCATAAGGATCCCGGTTCGAACCCCGGCTCCCCACCTGCAGGGGAGTCGCTTCACAGGCGGTGAAGCAGGTCTGCAGGTGTCTGTCTTTCTCTCCTCCTCTCTGTCTTCCCCTCCTCTCTCCATTTCTCTCTGTCCTATCCAACAATGACAACAACAATAATAACTACAACAATAAAACAACAAGGGCAACAAAAGGGAATAAATAAATAAAATAAATATTTAAAAAAACAACAACAAACTATGTTTATTTATTGACTAGAAACAGAAATCAAGAGGGAAGGGGGAGATCAAGAGAAAAAGAGACAGAGAGACACCCAAAACCCTGTTTCACCACTCACAAAGCTCTCCCCCCTGCAGGTAGGGACTGGAGGGCTCGAACCAGGGTCCTTGAGCATTGTAGCATGTGCACCCAATCAGATGCACCACCACAAAGTCCTCAGTAGTCTAAATCTCTACCTTAGAAACTAGGCACAGAACAACCTAACTCTGAAAGGGAAAGGAAAATAATAAAAAAAAATTATAACAAAAATCAGTGAAATTAAAAATAGAAAAACTAGAGAAAAATTAAGGGAGCCACATTCTGTTTCTTTGAAAGGATGAATACAACGGTTAAGTGTATTCTCTATTAAGTTGGTTATGAATATCCGAAAGAGGAACCATCACAACTACATCTTCAGACATTAAGAAGGGTAATAAATGGGTATTATGAACAACTTTGAGCCAGTGTATCCAATAACTAATGGGACAATTTCCTTTTAAAAATATTTATTGATTTATTTATTCCCTTTTATAGCCCTGGTTGTTTTATCATTGCTGTGGTTATTATTGTTGTTATTGATGTAGTCTTTGTTGGATAGGACAGAGAGAAATGGAGAGAAGAGGGGAAGACAGAGAGGGAGAGAAAGACAGACACCTGCAGACCTGCTTCACCACTTGTGAAGCGACTCTCCTGCAGGTGGGGAGCCAGGGGCTTGAACCGGGATCCTCACGCTGGTCCTTGCGCTTTTGCCACCTGTGCTTAACCCGCTGCACTACCGCCTGACTCCCAGGACAATTTATTGAAAGACACATCCTACCAAAATTCAGGCAAAGAAAAACAGATGCCTTACATTGCCCTATATTTAGTATAGAAATTCAATTTTTAGTTAGAAAGTCTCATGAAAAATCCTCCAGACCCAGAAACCTTAGAGGGGAATTCAACCAAGTATTTAAGAATATTGCCATGTCTACATAGACACCCAGAAAATTGAAGAGGATACTGTCCAACTTCTTTTTTGAGACCAGTGTTACCTTGATATGAAAATCAAAGTCATTATTAAAAATTTTATAGAAATCCTTAAGATCCCAGCACATACCAAAACTGGTACTAATTCCTGGGATATTCACCATCGACTACTCTCTATAGTTCTCCTGGAAAAAAGAAAAAAACTCTGATCTAGTACTTGACCTTTAACTGGCATGGGATTTGACTGCATGACCTTTTTCCTGTTCCTAGATATATGGGCTCAAGACCAGCCATTTATTCTGCTTCTGGAAACTATATGATCTGAAACCCAGTTAGAAGCACTTCTCAGGATCTGGGGTCTATAAACTGCAAAGGGAGATTTAGTTGGTGAAGTGAACTGAGGATGGAGGCTCATGTTGACATGAAAAGACGTCTCTTTGTTCAAGAAATAGAATCAGCAGTTCATAATCTTCCAAAAAAAAAAAAAAAAGTAAAGTAGACTAAGATAAAGAATAGGAAAGTTATCGGGGAGGGGATGGGATACGGAGTTCTGGTGGTGGGAATTATGTGGAGTTGTACCCCTCTTATCCTATGGTTTTGTCAGTGTTTCCTTTTTATAAATAAAAAAAAAATTTAAGTAAAGTAGGTGGCTTTAGTGGTGACTTCTATCAAAATACCAGTTGTGTGTCCTGTATTTCTGAAAAGAGCAGCCAAGCAGGAAGCTTCCTACTTCATTTTGATGTCAGCTCTACTTTAAAATAAAAATCAGATGATATTATAGGAAAGGAAAACGCCAAACTCATACCTCTCATTCACACAAATGCAAAAAATATCAGTAGTATTAGCAATTAAAATCGAACAGTGAATACTAATTATACGCTACAACCAAGTGAGACTTGTTCCAGGTATAGAAGATTGGTTCAGCACTCAAAATATTTGTTAAACTCTCAAGGACCCACAAGGGGAAGGAACTGAAAAAGGGCTGGGGGCCCAGTGCCCTGTGGCGATGGAAGCTATGAAATGGGTAATTGATAGGTGAGGTATGCTGACACCTATTTCTGGAAGATATGAAATTGTGGGTCTAGGCAGTGGTGCACCTAGTTGAGTGCAGACATTACCATATGCAAGGACCTAGGTTCGAGACCCTGAGCTTCCAGTCTACAGGGAGGACACATCATAAACTATGAAGCAGGTCTGTATGTATCTTTCTTTTCTTCTCCCCTCTATCTTTCCCTCCCATCTCAATTTCTCTCTGTCCTATCCAGTTAAAAATAGAAGAAGAAAGAAGGAAATGGCAGGGGAGGGAAGGGAAAGGGAAGGGAGAGAGGAGGGGAGGGAAGGGAAAAATGACCATCAGAAGAAGTGTATTCATAGGTCTGGCATTGAGTCCCAGCAGACTGTGGGGGCAGCAACAACAAAAGATGTGAAATCGTATTCCTGTGACAAACACAATCTTGTAAGGCAACATTTCCTCAATAAAATAAAAACAAACAGCTGCTGTCAACAGAGAAATAAGCACATGATGAGTCTATTGATGCAGAAGTCGCATTTGACAAGATCTGACGTTAGTGCAGAGAAAAATTCTCAACAGACTAGGAATAAAGCGGATTTTCATTGACGTGAAGGGCATCTTCACATTTCATGATGAGAAGCTAGATGCTTTCCCTCTGGCTGGCAGCAAGACCAGATGTCCTTTCTGGCTACACCCAGACAGTATTATACTGGAGGCTTTAGCTAATACAATAAGAGGAGAGGATAGAATAAAAGCTATAAAGACCAGGAAGGAAGAAATAAACTGTCTTTGTTCATAAATGACATGATTGTGATATGTAGGTTATTCGTAATAGGAAAAGAAACATGAATTCAGAGTTCTCCTGCAGCTAATAATGGGCTACAAAAAGCCTGCAGGTTAAAGTTAATAAGCACATTTTCTATCCTTCAACATCAGGCATAGATTTAACAAAATATGTCCAAACAAGTTATGTGGAAAACTGTAGGGGGTCGGGCAGTAACGCAGCGGGTTAAGTGCACATGGTACGAAGCATAAGGACTGGCGTAAGGATCCCAGTTTGAGTCTCCGGCTCCCCATCTGCAGGGGGGGTTGCTTCACAAGCAGTGAAGCAACCCCCCCTGCAGATGGGTCTGAAGGTGTCTGCCTTTCTCTCCCCCTCTCTGTCTTTCCTCCTCTCTCGATTTTTCTCTGTCCTATCCAACAACAACAGCAATGATAAAAATGGCCTTTAGGCCAGTGGATTTGTAGTGCAGTTGCCAAGACCCAGAAATAACCCTGGAGTAAAAAAAAGAAAAAAGAAAAAAAGAAAGAAAACTATAAAGTATGAAATTAAAAATAAAGAAATAAATGAATAAAATAATTCCCTTTCCACAGTTAGAAAGATTAGATGTCACTCTTCTCTCGTTCACTTTGTAGAGTCATTGCATCCCCAAGTAAAATCTTGGTAAATTACTTTGTAGACATCAGGAGATTCATTCTGAGGTTTGTACGGAAGCCAAAACACTGACTGGAGTTAACATAATTTGAAGAGCGAAGTTATAGAACTGAAAGTCTCTGAATTGAGAGCTTACTATAAAGCTATAGCAATCAAAACAGTATGGTGTTGACAAAAATAAATAGACAAATGGGTCAATGGAACAGACTGATAACAGCTCAGAAAGAAGCTCACACAAATATAGCCAGGACTGAGTAAGGAGCAAAGGCAATAAAAGGCTTTTCTTTTTTTTTTTTTAAATCTTTTTTTCTAAGCTTTATTTATTTATTTATTATTAGAGACAGAGAGAAATTGAGGGGAAGGGAGATAGAGAATGGAGAGAGACAGAGAGACACCTGCAACCCTGCCACCATTTGTGAAGCTTTCCCCCTGCAGGTGGGGACCAGGGGCTTGAACACAGGTCCTTATGCACTGTAGCGTGTACACTTAACCAGGTTTGCCACTGCCTGGCTCCAAAAGGCTTTTCTTTTCAAGAGGTGGTGCTGGAATAGCTAGATAATCACATGTGAAAGTGAATCTAGACGGTGACTTTATAGTTCTCACCAAAACTAACGCAAATAGATCACAGACCTAAATATAAACCGTAAAAAAAAAAATGCGAAATTCCTAGAAGTTAATACAGGAAACAATATAAGACAACCTTGGGGTTGGCAATGAGTTTTTGGAAACAACAGTAAAAGTATGATCTGTGAATTAAGAGAAGTGTACCGAACTCCCTTAAGATGAGAAATTTCTCTTCTTTTCTGAAAAGAACTCCCTTATACTTAATTGTTTTATGAGCGGGAGAGCAGAACGCTCATCTGACTAATGTGTCACAAATGAAGCCAGGGCCTCAGGCATGCAGGTCATACATACACTGTACTCCTGAGCCACCTCCTAAGCCCCTATAATGAAAAGTTTCTGGTCTGAAAAAGACATTGTTAAGAAATATTTAAAAGACACACCATAAATTAGGAGAAAAATATGTGGAAAGCACTTACCCGGTATAGAGCGTGTATCCAAAATATACGAAGAAACCAAACTCCACACTGAAGCTGTGAACTTGAATGATTGGCAAGAGAGTTGAGACACCTCATCCCAGAAGAAATAAACCCATGAAAGTGAACAGATAAGTAGACAAAGAGGTTGCCTGCATCATGTATCAGGAGGAAATTTCAAACTAAACCAAGAGTGAGATGCCTCCACGTGTCAGGATATACATACTCATGGAACTGACAGTTCCAAATGGCACAGAAGCTTCTAATTAACTGTGAGTGGGACTGCACAGCAGACACACTCACTCTGGAGGATAGTTTGATGCTTTCTTTTTTTTATTAAATTTAATTAGTTGTGGTCTATTGCAGCAAATCCAAGATTATTATTTTTTTAAGATTTCTTATTTTAAAAATTTTTTATTATATTTATTTATTAGATAGAAACAGCCAGAAATTGAGAGGGAAGGGGGTAATAGAGAAAGAGAGAGACAGAGAGACACCTGCAGCCCTGCCTCATCACTTGTGAAGCTTCCCCTCTGCAAGTGGGGTCTGGGGGCTCGAACCTGGGCCCTTGTACATTGTAACATGTACACTCAACCAGGTGTGCCACCACCTGGCCCCCATTTGATGATTTCTTACAGAACTGTGTGCTCTTCTGTCTCTCCTAGCCATTTGCCCAAACGAGTTGGAAATTCGTGTCCACACAAAAATTTGCTCAACAATTAACAGTAACTTTATTCACAGTTACCTAACACTGGAAGCAACTAAGATGTCCTTTAAAGTGTGAGTGGAAAATTATTTGGAAAAAAATAAAAGAGGAAGTGGGTAAACAGATTGCAGGCTATCTATGTAAAAGGATATTCTTCACCATTATTAAAAAAAAAAAAAAAAAAAAAAAAAAAGCAAAGCATGGAAAACTAACCAAACAGAAAACCATAGAAGAACCTTAAATGCAAATTCCTAAGTAAAAGAAACCAGTCTGGGCATCTGCCTCCTAATTGAATCAAGCTATACGGCATTGTGTAAAGGACAGAGTTATGGCGAATGAAAAGATCAGTGTTTGTGGGTGATCTAAGGGGAGAGTGAAAGAGCTGATGGTGTTTCAGGGCAGTCAGTTATCCTGCATTATACTGTCATGTGGATATGTGACATCACACATTTTTCAAGAGCTATAGAACTATGCAGAAGAGTAGAGTCTAATGTAAACTATGGAAATGCCATCACTGCATTAACCTGTCAAGTAAATGATAGTTCAGAATAATCCGGAGTTTAAAGACAAAACTTTGGCTTATAAGCATAAAGTAGACACTTAATATTAAAAATTAAGGTACATAGAAAAAAATTATAGACATGTGATGATGAAAATATAGACAAAGACAAAAAATATGGAAAGAAACCAGACACCAAAACAAGTCATCAATAGAAATGGTAATCAGAGACTTGTAGCAGACTTCTTACAAACACTCTTGCAAGACAGAAGTTACTGGAGGAGGAGCCTCAACTTATTTTGAAAAAGTAATTTTCTTTCTAAAATTGTGTATGTCTCTATTTGTATAACAAATATGCTCAGGATGGAAACTTTATCTCCAATAAATTTGGGAAGATAAAGTGAATTTAAATGAAGTTCTAAGGAATCTTAAGAGTCAAATGTATTAAATTGTCACAAGTAAAATAAATATTTTCTGTAATATAATTTTCTGACAAAGAAACTACTGGAGAATAGGGATTATTAGTGTTATAAAAACCCTTATAACTGTAATCATGGTGTTAAGATTAACATTAGGTTTGAATTTGTTAAGTATGCATGATAAAATATCACAAATAATAATAGAAATAATAAAGATATGATGTGATCTGGGACCCATATTTACTTTAAGAGCCTATGTGACCTTTGCATCCCTGTAGATCTGAGCTCACATTCTGTGGTTATGAGTAGGAACATTTGATGAAGTTTATAATCAACAATATCTATACAGCTTTCTCATATTAGGGAGCTACTCTCTTCCCTGATCCAGCTTTCTGGTCCTTTTTCCAGCCATGACATCATCTCCCCAGACAATAACTTGGATCCAACTGCATATCAGATTTCAGGCTCAGGGGATAAAAAAGAAAAAAAAACTAGTATAGCCACAGGCCCTTTGGAATATAACTAAAATATGCCTACGAGCTATCTACAAAACAGAGACCCCCCCCACCAACTCTTCATCTGCACTACTCTAGCCTTTAGGTTCATGATTAGTCAACAATTTGTTTGGCTTTATATGTTAACACTCTTTTGAGCCACCAGCTTCCAGATGCTAGCATGATGCCAAACAGACTTCTCTGGACAGACAATACCAGCAATGTTTCCTGGAGCTCCAATTCCCCAGAACCCCACCCCACTAGGGAAAGAGAGAGGCAGGCTGGGAGTATGGATTGACCTGTCAATGCCCATGTTCAGCGGGGAAGCGATTACAGAAGCCAGACCTTCCACCTTCTGCATCCCACAGTGACCTTGGTTCCATGCTCCCAGAGGGCTAAAGAATAGGAAAGCTATCAGGGGAGGGGATGGAATATGGAGTTCTGGTGGTGTGTACCCCTCTTATCCTATGGAATTGTCAGTGTTTCCTTTTTATAAATAAAATAAAAGAAATAAATAAAAGAAATAATGAAGATAACAACCTCCAGACCAATAAAAGGGATAAATTGAACTGGAAAATACACAATAACATAAACATTAACCAATGGGGAAAAGAAAAAGGACATGACAAGAGAAAGCAGGGAGGAAAAAAAGACAGAAAGCATTATGTCAAAATAACACAATATATAGTAGAACAGAAAATAGAATCACAATAAGTACTAATGTATTAAATTTTTTAGTTAAAACTCAGAGACTTTCATATTGAATAAAGTCTAGCCATATATTATTTAGAGAGACACAAAAATAATAAAGACAGGAAAGAGTAAAAGGATGGGGAAAAACATAACAGGAAAACACTAAAGAAAAGTTGAAGTGACTTTAATAATATTAAGACCAAAAAATGGACTTTAAGACACAAAGTTTTATTAGTAGCAAAGAGGTTCTCTTAATAATATGGTTCTGTTTGACCAAAGACTACTACATGCCATTTATTATTATAGTAAAATCAACCTAAAATTAAACTAACAAGAATAGAAAATAAGGGATATATTGAGAAATGTACAGGTGGGATATTTCAGCATAGCTTTCTCAGTTACTAATGAGACAAATAGATTAACGCATTCATAAGGATCAAGATGATCTGAATGGTGTTCTTCACAAGACTAATATCATAAATACATGGAGTAGCCTGGATCTAGTATTCAATCCACTAAGGCAAGGCACAGATAAAACCTCCAAGAATTAATAAATGAATAATAAGGGTGCTTGTGTTGTTATATGCATTCTCTTGTATATATCAAATACAGTATAGGAAAACAGAATCTTCTTGCCCAAACATATGCACCCTTCTGTGTGTTTCTGGCTTTGTGTTGATATGAGAGGTAATGTGTTTCTAATCTTTTCAGGAAAGGTGTAAAGCAATGATTCATGCTCTCTGTCAGCAGACATTCCATTCCAATTAACAGGAATCACGTGCCTACCACATCCCTTTTGTCCCTTAACACTAACAACTCATAAAACTTCTATAAGCAGTTCTCCGCCATCATGAAAAGAAAAGTTTATGAGCTAATCTGTCCTGTCCTCTTAGAGGCCAGACCAGATAAGGACCTTCTTTCATGAGCTACCTTTTTCTCTTGCTTGTGGCTGGAGCATCATAGAATTCTATAATCCTGTAAGTTAGTGCTTATATATCTGACACATGAAGACTGTAAATCTGGTAAGAGTCAGAATCTTTTCTACTTTCAGTGAGCTGTAGGTAAATAGTGTCTTTACCTATTCTGAAATGCAGCAAAATGCAATAGTGTAGAGTTTTCTGATATCTTATAGTGACATTAAATATTTCAATTGAAATGATAGTAGATCTAAAATTCATGATTTTGGTAGCACTGGGGCTGTCTTTAAAGACAGGGCTTTAGTTAAATTTATGTTCCATAAGCTCACATTTAAAAATAACTTTTACGGGACCAGGTGGTGGTGTACCTGGTTGAGAACACGTGTTAAAACATTCAAGCTCCCGGTCCCCACCTGCAGGGGGAAAGCTTTGTGAGTGGTAAGGCAGTGCTGCAGGTCTCTCTCTCTCCATTTTTATGACCCTCTCCCCTCACAATTTCTGGCTGTCTGTACCCAATAAATAAAGATGATACAATTTTAAAAAGATAATTTTTATGAAAAAACTGCTGGATTCCAATTCTTTCTTTAATACTTTTGGGGGCCATTACAATATCAAGGCATCAATGAGTGACACTTAACTTTTAATTTATTTTATTTTGAAATAATTTCAGATTTGGAGAAAGAGTGCAGAGAACTCATACCATCCATCCAGATTCTCCCCTCTCCCTTACCCCAAGGGCTTACACATATAATCAGAGCACAGTTAGGAAACTAGGACTGATACAATGTTATCTAAAGCTCTTACTCAAACCCCACCAGTAGTTCCAATATACATTTGTTTTCTGGTCCAAGAGTAATCCATAGTAGCATGATACCTTTTTTCTCTTGTGTGTGGAGCACTATATTTTTTGTTTTTATTTGATAGGACAGAAGGAAATTGGGGGCGGGGAGAGAAAGAGACACCTGCCTTACTGCTTCACCACTCAGGAAATTTGTCCCTCTGCAGGTGGGGACTGGGGCCTTGAACCTGAGTCCTTGTGCATGGATGGCACTGTGTACAGTCAACTGGACTGTGTGTACAACCACCCCATTGCAAATGCATTCAGTTTTATGCATAATTGTTCCTCTGTTTTGGAACTGACTTCTAGTCTTTTTTCATTGGTAACCTTGGCACTTAAAACTGCAAAGTGTAAGCCACTTACTTTGTAGCATGGGCTTTAATTTGGATTTTCGCAATATTCTTCATGTTTGTACTTAGGTTAAGTAAGAATAGCATGGAAGTGACCATATGTCCTCTGTGGAATATCCAAGAACACGTGATACCAATTTGTCCTGTTACTGGTGCTGCTCTGATTGCTTGATTAAGGTGCTGCCTGCCAAGTTCCTCCGTTATGAAGTTATTGTTGCTCCTCTTGCAATTAATAAATGTCTTGAGGGAAGAAACTTTGAGATGACACAAACATTCAGTTTTTCATTATACTTTTGCCTGATAATTTAACCATCCACTGAGCATTTTTGCCTGCAGCAAACTGTAGGGTTTTGTTTTTTTTTAATGGTGATTGCATAATCCCATCATTCCTTCACATCTGTTAGTTGGAGTTCTCCGAAGAAGAGGTCTTACCCCTAATTCATTCACTTACTCAGTTAAGCATTTGATCCACTTGGATACTTAAGGGCTTATTTATCCTTCTGGTGAGGGTCCCTCCCCGTCATTATCTGTTTTGTTGCTTACATGATCGCAGCACTGGCCTTGGGGAGTCCCTCTGTGTGTCCTTTTGTTAAGTCCCCATTTGTTTTTTGAGCATGTCCTTGATATTCGTGGAGCTCTCTCCTGCTCCAACCTGGAAATAAACTTCCTCCGGCGGGCTTGGGCTGGAGAAGAACTTCTTTGTCCAGAAGTTGCTATTGCTCATGGTGATATCTTCAAGTAGTGTGAAGGTACCTGCTCTCTCATGGGCTGGAAAAGTTGCTGCTGCAGACTTTTCAGATGTCACTGTGTGAAGGTCTGCAACAAAACTCCTGGGGACAGTAAGTGCTGGCTAGGTTACAGTGTAAAAGACACTCTGTTACATGACGGTGGGAATGTAAAATGGTGCAGTATCTACAGAAAATGGTATGTGGAAGCCCCCAAACCTGTAAATTGAAATACTGCATGATCCAGCAATGTCATTCCTAAATAGTTTATCCATTGACTACGATAACACTAATTCAAAAAAGATCTTTGTATACTTGTGTTCATAACAGCATTTTTTCCCCTCCAGAGTTATTGCTTGGGGGTTGGTGCCTGCACTATGAATCCACTGCTCCTGGAGGCCACTTTTTTTCCATTTTGCTGCCCTTGTTGTGGTCATTATTGTCATTGTTGCCACTGATGTCCTTGTTGTTGGATAGAACAGAGTGGAATGGAGAGAGGAGGGGGAGAAAGACAGACACCTGCAGACCTGCTTCACTGCCTATGAAGCTACCCTCCTGCCGGTGGGGAGCCGGGGGCTCAAACTTGGATCCTTCCGCTAGTCATTGCGTTTTGTGGCACCTGCGCTTAACCTACTGCGCTACTGCCTGACCCCTCGATTGCAACATTCTTAACAACAACAAAAGCCACAGAAACAATCTAAGTGCCCTGGGACTGGATAACAAAGCTGTGGGTGGCATATGATGGAGTACTACTTGGCTGTTGAGAAGACCCTGACTTGGGGCCAGGTGATGGCACATCTGGTTGAGCACATGTTACAGAGCATAAGGACCTAGGTTCCAGCCGCCAGTCCGCACCAGCAAGGGGCAAGGAGGAAGCTTCACGAATGGTGAAGCAGGGCTGCAGGTGTCTCTCTGTCTCTCTCCCTCTCTATCTATCTACCCCTTCCCCATCAATTTCTGATGGTCTCTATTCCAATAAATAAAGATAATTTTAAAAATTAAAAAAAATGACCCTGCCTTTTGTTATTGCATGGGTAGAACTCAGTGAACAATGGAAAAAAAAAAAAAAACAGAAAGTGAAAGACAGTTGCCAGATGGTTTCTTTCCTGTGTAGAATGTAAACAACCAAAGCAAACATACTGGTAAAATATAACAAAAATTACTTCTAAACTCTGTGAAAAAGATGGTGTATACCAGAATGGAGAGGGGAAATGGAAGGGCAGGAGGCAGGAGGAATAAGGAGAGAGGGCTCACTGATGGTGTGATGAATGGACATACACATAGTCACAGTGAAACTTTACTCTAAAAGCTAACTGTAATAGGGGGCCAGGCAGTGGCACATCCCATTAAGCACACATATTACCATGCATAAGGGACCCAGGTTTGAGCCCCTGCTCCCCACCTGCAAGGAGGACACTTCATGAGCAGTAAAGCAGGCCTGCAAATGTCTCTGTCTCTGTCTCTCCCTCTCTCTCTCTCCCCCTCCCTCCCTTCCTCCCTCCTTCCCTCCCTCCCATCAATAATTTATCCCTGTGCTGTTAAATAAAAATAGAAAGAAAAAAATGGCTGCCAAGAGCGGTGGATTCATAGTGCAGGCACCGAGCCCCAGTGATATCCCTGGTATCAGAACAACAACAAAAAATAGGTGTAGTATTAAGAGACAGAGGAGACACCGTAGCACTTAGTACTCTGCTATTCATGGAGCTGCCTCAGAACCGTCTATATGGTGCTCCCACCTAGTGTCAGGCTCAAACCCTAGGCCTTGCACATCTTAAGACACATACTGTACCAGGTGAGCGATCTCCTGGCCCAGGATCCATGTTTGAACACTTAGGAATTTTGACCAGAGCTTGAATGGGCAGTCAGTGCTTTCTCACTTTTAGTGAATGGTTAGCATGACACACTGTTGTTCCATCCTCATTTGACTCTCACTGGCTGACTGGTTTCCTAAGAATAAGGATTCCCTCTCAGCTCTGGAAGAACTTGAAGAAAAAAAAATTAGCAAGGAATTTCTGCACAAGGGTTGAGACTGGACTGTAGAGTGTATAAGGAAGGGTCTCTGACAACGTTTCAGATTCTAGACGTTAGCTATAAACCTACAAGTGTGCAGAACAAATAGTATGACAGAACACCACCAGTCCTGTCCTCTTGTCTGTTCCCTTAGATTTTTATCAACAACGAGTGGCAGAACTCAGAGAGTGGGAGAGTGTTCCCTGTCTACAATCCAGCCACCGGAGAGCAGGTGTGTGAAGTTCAGGAAGCAGACAAGGTATGTGCACCATCCACAGGGGTCCGACAACTTCCCACAAGCAGCAGAACACTGAGCCCTGCTCTTCACAGGCCGTAACCTTTTTTTGGTGAAAGCTCTTTGATTGGGCATGCTTTCTCTCTCTCCAGCGGTGCCTCTTCCTCTCTTACAGGCAGATATAGACAAAGCTGTACAGGCAGCCCGCCTGGCTTTCTCTCTCGGCTCTGTATGGAGAAGGATGGATGCTTCAGAAAGAGGACGTCTGCTGGACAAGCTGGCGGACTTGGTGGAACGAGACAGGGCCATTCTTGCGGTAAGTAGCCTAAGGAAACGTTTAGTGTTTACCACCCATGTACTGTTCCACTAGAACTGAGATTCCTCAGCCTCTGTAACAAGATGTGAAAGTGACGCCGGGGAACATGACTGAGAGACTTGTTTCAATTTGGAGACCAGACAGAGGACTAGTTGTGAAGGTGTGTTCTCACTGCATCTGGCAAAACAAAACCACAACTTCCCATGACTGGTGAGGACCCCAGCCTCCCATCCACTCATTTCGCCCATCATCCCCATCTTCCTCAAACACAACAAGATAAAAACAAAGAGTTAAGAGTCAACATGCTTTTGCAACAAGCCAACACCAAATGATTCTCATGACCATCAGAAAGGACTAGTTATTTTTTACTTCCCTGAAGATAAAGTCCTCATGACTGAAGAGAATCTTCCAGAAGTGGAGGGCAGGGCATGAATCTTCCCTACACTTCTCTGTTGGCTCTCCTGTCACTTTCTAGAACCCACAGGAAGGGGACTGGAGACAGTGACTTTCCTTGACTAAAACAATCACTTCCTCATTTGCTGCTGTCTCTAAAAGCCAAACACTAGGTTGCACACACCTTCTTAAAACTGTGGCCATTTGGAACTGTCCATTCTCCACACTCAGGCTCTTCTCTTGGGTGACCCTTGAGTGCTCAGCTGATGGACAGGGAGGGCATGCATGCTTGGGTGGGGCCTCTCAGGCAGGAAGCCTCTCTCCTCTGCATGGGAAAACATCCCAACTGAGCTGGCCAAGAGCAGGGACCTCTCTGCTCTTTCTCAGGGTCTTAGCTTTTCTCTTCATGTCTGTTCATGGCACGGAAGCTAAACAGATCCTTCAAGAAGGTGGCTTGCAGCTCTGGCTCTGCCTGCCTTTCATTTGTCTGTAAAAACACCTTCTGGACAGTTAGGCCCAGAGAATGTTCCCACGCATGCCTCTGCAGACTGTGCAGTTGGGGTGTGATGGGGAAGCAGCTCCTTCCGATTCCGGAGGCTGAGAAGCCCCACACATCGTGTCTCGAGTTCACCTGAGCCTCCACACTGCACAGGCTGACCTGCTGGTGTTGTGCAAAGCTGGATTTTTGAGCACACCTTGCAGAGTGCTGGCTGCCTGCTGGTTTCTTCACTAGACTAAGATTTCTTCGGAGATTTAAAAAAAAAATTATTTTTCTTCTTTCATTATTATCAGTCTTTTTTTTCCCACCCCTCCTGCAGACCTCCCCCCTTTTTTATTTCCTTTTAAACAGAGTTAGAGGAACTGAGAGGGAATCGAGATATAGAGGAGAGAGAGAGACACCTACAACACTGCTTCATCACTTGTGAAGCCCCTTCCTCATAGGTGGGGACTGGGAGCTTGAACCTGGCTCCTTGCTTATGACAACATCTGTGCTCTACCAGATACACTACTGTCTTATCATCAATTTTTAATCGTAGTACAGTTCCTGGCACATAAATGGTAAGTGGAGTCATGGAGACAGTAATAAGTGCCTTCTAAACTGAGTCAAATATAGTGTGCATATATGTATACACATAAGAGAGAACATCTGTTTAATATGTTCAGTATTATATTGATAGTATGTGCCTGGTGCTGATATGGTTCATTCAGGCAGTTCTCTTTTGGGTCATAAAATCAAGTGAGGACCTGAGAAATAGCTCACTTGGCAGGCGAGAATTCTACCACTGAACCACCCATGCCACAGAAATAGCTCACTTGGATAGCCATGTACGTGACTCAGGTTCAAGCCCCGCCACCATGGCATTGAAGCAAACTTCAGTGCTGTGGTCTCTTTTTTACCCTCTGCCCCTCAGCCTTCTCTGTCTCTATTTAAAATAAATAAATTAAATGAATAAAAAGTAAATTTTAGAAATGCCATTCTTTTCTGGCATGCCTCACTGTGGTCAAGTCCCCTTTCCCACTCGAACTGAGATTTTTTGCTTTGAACACTCCAGACTGATGGAGGAGTGAGTTTTCTTAAGAAGAATTTTCTGGAATATAGGGGAGCACCTGGCCAGAAAACTGAAGCTGCTGCTGTATCCCAGTAAACATAATTGAAAATAAGCCCAAGCTAGCAGCTCTCAGGGAACTTGACTGTGAGGTGTCCACAGCTTATGGGGTCCACTTGGCCACCCCAGTACTGGTTATGAACTCTACTCTACTCCACTCCACACTGCATTTCTTGGGGCTTGGTTAGCCACATGGAAATGCAGTGCTCATTTGATAGCATATATATTCATACAAGTACTGAGAAATAACTTAATTTGGTTTTGAAAAGGTGAACTGGGGGCTGGGTGATGGCGCATCTGGTTAAGCACACGTTACGATGCACAAGGACCCAGGTTTGAGCCCCCAGTCTCCACCTGCAGGGGGGAAAGCTTTGTGAGTGGTGAAGCAGGGCTGCAGGTGTCTCTCTGTCTCTCTCCCTTTCTATGACCCTCTTGATTTCTGGCTATCTCTATCCAATAAATAAATGAATATAATACAAAAAATTAGAAGAGAGAGAAAAGTTAAGTAAACGGTAATGAGTCGTGTGGTATTTTTAATGAACACGGGGAGTAGATACACTGCACTGTTGTTGCCTGCTCACATCGCTGAATGGGGAATACTTTCTTTTTATCTTCACCACACTCAAATAATTTTCATACCTGTATATGTTATAAATTGTCCTTACAGAGAAGGGCATGTGATTACAAACATATGTTTCTAGAATATTTTCTTTGTTACACTTGTAACATCATTTAATATTTCTCAAGTCAAATTACTTCTCTCATTTCAGTCTGTCCATTTGTAATTCTTTCTGTTACAGACTTAACCAGTTTAGGAGCATGTCTTTTAAATAATAACATCTGTAACCTAAAACTGTTTAAGATCTGCATTGTTATTAAATGAACTAGACTCTTCCTTTAAATAGATAATGGTCGCTCCCATAAACATTGACCAAAGGCCAGCCCTAGAGTTGTTAAAGTCTGAGCTTCCCTGGAGGAGATCTTGTTTATTTGGGGGCAATAAATAAACTTGCTGTGCACTAGTGGATATTTCGTTTCTCAGTGGGGGTCTTGGCAGCTGTGAAGAACGTTTTATATTCTCATCATTTGCCTAAGTGCCTGTGTACCCTCTGCTCTGCACAGACTCAGATTACTGGTGCAGGCTTCCCAAACTCTTCACACAGCCCCAGTTGTTAATACGTCAGAAGCTGGTGTGACATGTGAATGTGGCTTCACTCTAAGTTGGAAGACAGGTTGTGTTTGTGTATTGGAATCATCGTGGTTACTGGGAACACACAGATACAAGAGTACCCACACCCACATGTGCTGTGGTTTGAACTAGACACTAAATTCTGTGGTAGAACACAGCCTCTTTTTCTTTGGGATGTCAGAGACAACCAGATGTTTAACAGCATTTTCTTTCTTGCTTTTCCCTTCTCCGCCCCCTCCCCATTCCCGTTCTCCTTTCTCTGTCCTTCCGCTGCCTGACTCCCTCTTCCCTCTCCCCTTCTTCTCATCTTCCCTCTTCTCCTCCTTCACTTCTCCTTCTTCTTTTCTTTCTTTTCCTTCTCCTCCTCCTCCCCCTGTCCCCTTCCCCTCCTTCTGTTCTTTCTTCTTCTCCTTTCCTTTCTTCTCCTTTCATTCCAGAAATTCTTTAGTGCGTCACTGGAACACTTTCTCCATTTCTTTTCCTACAGACCATGGAATCGCTCAATGGTGGCAAGCCATTCCTGCAAGCTTTCTATGTGGACTTGCAAGGGGTCATCAAAACCCTTCGGTATCATGCTGGCTGGGCTGACAAAATCCACGGGATGACCATTCCAGTAGGTAGGTGGCCTTTGAGAACGCCAGACAGGTAAACACGTTTTCATTCCCAGAGTGTGAACACTCAGAATACAGACATGAGCACAGCTAGGGCATCTGGGACTGAAGGACAACATGACATGTTATGACGCTAGTTCTGACAGTGTCCTCATTTCTGGGTAGTTCACCCACATGTAAGTACAGGGTCAAATTATTATTTTTTTTCAAAAATTTTGTTAGTATCTTTGTTTATTTATTGAATAGAGACAGCCATAAATTGAGAAGGATGGGGATGATACAGATGGAGAGAGACAGAGACACCTGCAATACTGCTTCAGTACTCGTAAAACTTTCCTCCTGCAGGTGGGGTCCCAGGGGCTCAAACCCGAATCTTTGCACTTGTAACATGTGCATTCAACCAGGTGTGCCACCACCTGGCCCCCATGGTCAAATTACTTACATCAGCACCTCAGTCAGACAAAAAGGTGGTGGGTGGGAGAATTCTGAGGTAATTAAGATTTGGCTCCACTAAAACATGAAAAAAAAAAAAAGACCCTTGTAAGAGGAAATACTCAAAAACATCAACAGTTGTCATTTAGTGGTGAGATTGTGGATTTTTTGTTTGTTTGTTTGTTTACAGTCTCCTGTAAACCAGGAGGTGATGCAGTGGATAAAACATTCAAGTCTCAAGCTCAATCCTTGGTATCGTGTACGCACAAGGGACACCTTGGCTCTCCTTTTTATTCATTTATTCATTTATTTATTTTATGTATATTTAAAACATAAAATAAATGTGAATAAATCTTTTAAATATAAATACATAAAAATTTAAAAACAATGAATTTATATTCACAATATAACTGAATAAATACATGTTTATATATCACTGAGAATAAAAACCTTTATCAACAGTAGACCCGCGTCAGCTTTGCTGGGTTGCATATTTTCACTGCATAAAAGTAATTTAGCAAGATAGAAAGCTTAGGTCTTTTTTTTTTCTTGCCCCACTTACCTCCCACCCAGTGTGCTACGTCTCTATTGAAACAACAAGTGTGCGCCGTGCATTTGAGTATATTTCCAGCTGTCCTAGGAATAAGGTGAAGCAGCAAGGAGTGCACGGGAATTTCCCCCACCATATCCGTAGCTCTGTTTTCTCTTTCTTTCCTGGGAGAGAAGATGGTGACTAGACAGAGGTGTATCTGCTCATGTTGGCTGGCCTTCTGTGACTTTATCGGACACTGGAAGAGTCCATCCCTGAATCTCACTGTCTTCTGATGCCCTGAGAGCCTGAGGACAGTGGCTGAGAAGTGAGAAACACTTACTAGGGGCCCTCATAGAAACAGACCTACCCTGTGACCCTGCAGTTCTGCTCCTGGGAATATATCCTGAGGAACCAAACACATCCCTCCAAAAAGATCTGTGTATACCTATGTTCATGGCAACAAAATTTTATTTATTTTTTTGTTTATTTATTTATTTATTTTACTACAGCACTGCTCAGCTCTGGCTTCTGGTGGTGCAGGGGATTGAACCTGGGACTCTGGAGAGCAACACAATTTTTATAGTGATATTTTATTATTTTTATTTTTAATTTTTTTATATTTATTTTATTTATTTTTCCCCTTTTGTTGCCCTTGTTGTTTTATTGTTGTAGTTATTATTGTTGTTGTTGTTGTTGTTGGATAGGACAGAGAGAAATGGAGAGAGGGTGGGGAAGACAGAGAGAAGGAGAGAAAGATAGACACCTGCAGACCTGCTTCACTGCCTGTGAAACGACTCCCCTGCAGGTGGGGAGTCGGGGTTTGAACCGGGATCCTTATGCCGGTCTTTGTGCTTTGCGCCACCTGTGCTTAGCCCGCTGCACTACAGCCCGACTCCCTGATATTTTATTTTTGATTTGTGATGGGATTTTTTAAAAAAATTTTATTAGTGACTTAATATTGATCTACAAAATTATGAGATAACAGGGGTATAATCCCACACTGCCCCCGCTCCCTCCACTGAAAACTGCGGTAGTTCTCCCAAAGTCACAGATATGAATTGGCTGTTATTTCTATAACTATCTGTCTATATTTATATATATCTATGCCCATTTGTTTCTATTTTCCTGCCTTCTTTTTCTTTCTAAATCACACCTGCCTCTATTACTGCTTCCAAATGTCCTTCCTTTTTTTCCCTCTCCTCTCTCTGGGTCCTGATGGAACTGGGATTCAGAGCCCTCTGGTCATCTTCCACTAACATTTACCCCTCTGGAAATATGAACCAGTTCTTTTTGAGGTGCAGAAGGTGGGATTTCTGGCTTCTGTAATTGCTTCTTTGCTGGACAAAGGCATTAGCAAGTCAATCCACACCCCCAGCATATTTCTATCCCTCCTTAGTGGGCTCTGGAGAGTTGATGTTGTAGGAAACATTGGTGAGATCCACAGTAGCACAATATGTAATAGCCAAAACCTGGAAGCAACCTACTAAGTGTCCAACAACAGATGAGTAGATGAGAAACTGGTGGTATATATACACAATGGAATAGTACTCAGCTATTAAAAATGAGTTCACCTTCACCTCATCTTGGATGGAGCTTGAAGGAATCATGCTAAGTGAGATAAGCCAGAAAGAGAAGGATGAATATGGGATGATTCCACTCACACACAGAAGTTGAGAAATAAAAACAGAAGGGGAAATGTAAAGCAGAATGTAGACTGGGATTGCTGTATTGTACCAAAGTAAAGGACTTGGGGTGGGGTGGGGGTGGGGTTCAGGTCCTGGTGCATGACGATGGGGGAGGAGGACCTAGGTAGGGGGTGAGAGTGTTTGGCAGAAAACTGAGAAATGTTACACATGTACCAACAACTGTATTTACTGTTGAATATAAACCATTAATTTAATTTCCAAAATAATTAATTAAAATAATTTCCAAAAATTAATTAATTTAATTATAAAAATTAATTTAATGAATAATTAAAATAATTTCCAAAATTTAATTTCCCCAATAATTTTAAGAGGTTTCTTTTTTAAAAAAAAAAAAGATTTTATTTATTGATTGATGAGAAAGATAGGAGAGAGAGAAAGAACCAGACATCACTCTGTTACGTGTGCTGCCAGGGATTGAACTCAAGACCTCATGCTTGAGAGTCCAGTGCTTTATCCATTGCGCCACCTTCTGGACTACAAAAAGGTTTCTTTTCAGCAGTTTCTCACAGTTTTATTCATGAGTTAGCACTAAACCTATGAAAGAAAAAAAAAAAAAGATGTAAAGTCATTTTTTCTTGACGTAACCCTACCCCCCCACCTCTTGCTTCTCCAAATCATTGCTGGATGGGAGAAAATAGTTTACAGAACCATTATTGACATATGGGTGTGGTTTTTCATCTCTCTTGTGATAGGTGTTTACACACCACTCCCATCCCTTAATTAGGTCCTTACCTGCCATGGGTTCTAGTTTTTTAAGTACATCTGCAGGCCTCCCAGGGTGAGGGCCTCTGTGGGGAACAGGACTTTGAGCAGAGCTCCTGGGAGCTTCAGGATTTGGTGGGTAAAAGCTCTTGCCTCAAGCCATTGAGGGAAAGAGGAAGTGAATGTGAACCTGGAAGCTTTCGTGTCTGCTCTAGCTGTGGAGATGTTTAGGCTTGCCTGTAGACCGCAGACAATTGAGCCCACGATCACTTTGGCTAGTCATAGTTTAGTGAGTCTGACTGGACTAAAGCAGGAGTCCCTGGGGTGGGGAGGGGGTTGAGGGAAAGGGTAAGTCATTAGTTTATTTATCCTTAAATGCATTTGGCTAATTTATTTGTGTTTATTTATTTTGTAGCTTCCTAATGTAATATCAGCTCAGGTTTATAAAATATTTGTTTTCCCTTTTGTTGCCCTTGTTGTTTTATTGTTGTAGTTAATATTGTTCTTGATGTCATTGTTGTTGGATAGGACAGAGAGAAATGGAGTGAGAAGGGGAAGACAGAGAGGGGAAGAGAAAGACAGACACCTGCACACCTGCTTCACCACCTGTGAAGCTCGAACCGGGCTCGAACCAGGATCCTTATGCCGGTCTTTGCGCTTGGTGCCACCTGCGCTTAGCCCACTGTGCTACTGTCTGACTCCCATCAGCTCAGTTTTGTCTCTGCATTAATTCTTGACCTTTCTCAGTCTGGATGACAAGAAAGCTGTTAGCTTGGAACCATGCAGTCTTTGTTGTATTATAGATGCCTCCCAGAGAAACACCCTCATTTCATACCAAAGTTGTCACAGAAGGGAATAATAGCACAGCTTAGGTTTGTATAACATGTGAGAGTGTAAAAAAGGCTTTTCACATATGTGATCTCTGGGATTCTGTGTGTGGTCCCAAGAAGCAGGATGGTTGTGTTTTTTTTTTTTCATTTTTAATTAATTTATTATTTATTACTGGATATAGACAGCTAGGGGAGATAGAGAGAGAGGGAAAGAGAGACACCTGCAGCACTTCTTCAGCACTCATGAAGCTTTCCCCAGCAGGTAACCATGTTGGTTTTGAGAAGGTTCTGTGTCTATTTTGCAAGTGATAAAAGAGTTGGAAAGGTTGCCCATCACGTCTTAGACAATGTCACTTGGCTTGTCAGTGGCAGGCCTGAGATTATAACCCAGGCTCTGTCTGTCTGCTTCCTTGTGAGCCTTCTTAAGCAGACAAGCATGAGTAAGACAGGGTGAGGAAGAGAGAGAGAGGGCAGTCAACCCCAACCCGGTAGAGAAAATGCACCCTCTGAAGGTGTTGAGGTGAACGTACAGTTGATTCTT